>NC_043969.1:10396456-10518956 GCF_902148855.1 Sphaeramia orbicularis | reverse complement strand
AGTGTAATTTTTGCATTTCACAGATTCATCCCGCGGGCCAGATTGGACCCTTTGGAGGGCCAGATTTGGCCCCCGGGCCGCATGTTTGACACCTGTGCTGTAGACATACAATTAGAATAACACAGAAGCAGAGCCTTCATGCAAGCAAAGCTGACGCGGGAAAGCTGTTAAACAGACTGGGAGAGCACTCATGGAAAAATCGCATGGTCAAGCAATGTACTGAAAACCAAAGGGCCCTGAAATTAGGGGCAGATGAGTCCTGTGTGTGCTTAAAAATCACTACACTAAAAGCACTACAACCTGCACTGTTAATGGCAGAGGGAGGAGCAGAGGTTTGAAGAGGGGTTGCTGATTTCCAGTCCAGTCCTCAAGGGCTTAGATGGGGTTAATCAGCCAATCCGCTCAGATGTTTCAAATGTACTTTGACCAATTACTCTGTGGTTAAACTGACATCCATGTATCAGACTGGGGGAATCACAGAAGATGAGACAGCCCCTAAGGCAGTGGAGTGGATTCTGCATGCGTGGAGCTGGGTGGAAATGTGAGCACGCACAGAGGAAACACTGAACACTACCTCTGCCGGACGGGGGCATTGTTTTGTCACATTCTTCATCTTGCCAGCAATAGTTTCTCTCTTTTGGTCACTTAGCATCGTCTTCTGGCCTGCCTTTGCCGGTTGAGCCGTTTTCGTCTCAAAAACCTCGATGACTTCCCCGTCACTCTCTGATGATGTGTGGGGCTTACAGGCATCTGATTCGTCACCTCCACTCAGGACGCACCTCTCTAACACCTCCTCCACACTCTCACTCGCTACACCCTGCTGCTTTTGTCCCGCTTTACCATTTACCTCCGCCTCCTCTTCCTCACTTTCCTGTCTCCGCGCTCCTTCATCACTTTCCTCATCTCTCTCTTTTTCATTTTGATTTTCCATCTCCTCTCCCTCGCTTCCTCCGTCTTTCTCACTTTTGAAGCTACTCACTTTTTCCACACCTCCATCACTATCCTCCTCTGATCCCTGTTCTCCTGCCTCTTCTTGGATATCTTCTTTCTCCTCCATACAACCTCCGACAGCCTTAATGCGCTCAGTGTCATCCCCTCCACCTTTGGTCACATCATCCTGACTTTGAAAGCGCTGTTCTACTTTTTCATCTCCGTCATCAACGCTTTCCTGTTTCTCATTGTTCTCAATTTTTTCCCCACCTTCTTCTCCTTCTTCCTCACTTTCATAGCGCTCCTGTTTAATGCCATCACTACCTTCATCCTCCTTCTCTTTCCTACTCAGTTCATCCCCTTCCCTTTCTTCCTGCTCTTCTTCCATCTCATCCCTCTCAAGCTTGCTTTTTCTCTCATCTGGTTCCTCATCCACTGACTCATGTCCTTCTTTCTCCTGGCTTTGTTCCTCCTCTGCTTCCCCTCCTACTTCATTGCTGTCCGGCTCTTTATTCTCAAATTCATTCTCCATCGCTTCATGCAATTCCTCCTCTACCTCCTGTTCTGGCTCTTGAGCGCACAGTTCAGTTTCAGGTGTGATAGGTACCCCCTTGTCCTCACTGACACAGTCTCTGATGCCCACCAGAGTAGACAAATGGAGGTGCCGTCCCTTCAAAGAGTCCTTGGTCCAGTCGAATAGAGAGAACAATTCATCCGTCCCAAGCACAGGCACAAAGGAAGGCGTGCAGAGACACAAGGGAGAGAAGGATGGAGGGGGGTAGATGAGGAAACGAGGCAGACAAATAGATTTGGACCCCCATAAGAGGAGTGGAGGTGGTGATTTGGATACGGTGGCATGCAACGCCAAAATGTCATGCATTTTGCAACACTGGACCTCATCCAGGAATGAAAGTACAAACAGATTTCTTCTTCATAGATTCCAGTCTATGGAATAAGTTACCGTCATACATCAAACACACTAAAAGCTTATATTCATTTAAAAAAAAAACAACAACACTCAAACAGGAACTACTCAAGGAAATACAGTAATGCAAATGATTGTTTCGACTCTCGCAATCCTAGTTACCGTAGAGAAAAAAGTTTAAATGTTTTAAGGTTTATGTGTTGAGATGAGATGTTCAGCTTGCTGATGATAACAATGAACTGTAAACTTGTTTTTATTTATGTATGTATTTTGTAACTGTATTTGTATTTTAACGGACTCTAGGAAGAGTAGCAACCACTATGGTGGAACCTAATGGGGATCCGTCTAAACCATGGGTGTCAAACTCATTTTATTTCAGGGGCCAAATTCAGCCACATTTGGTCTGAAGTGGGCCGAACCAGTAAAATAATAACATAATTATATATAAATAAAGTCAACTCCAAACTTTCCCTACATGATGAAAATGTTTACATCTACAAACTGTCCTTTAAAACAATGTGAATAACATGAACGACCTAAAATTTGTAAAGAAAAATAAGTGCGATTTTAACAATTTTCTGTCTCAGTTTATTATCGATGTCATGTACATTACAACTTACTGTTCGCAGTGGATCTGCAGATACACTAAACATTTAATAACAGGAAGAATATTGTTAAAATTACACTTTTTTCAGGATATTTACATTTTCAGTGAAATGATAGTTTGTTTTAGTGCAAATACAGGAAAATTACATGAAAATATTTACATTTAGAAAGAGAAAAATTTGGAGTTGTGAATATTTATAGGTTATTATGATAATATTTTTCCTGGTTTGTATGTGGAACCTGAACCAAAATTTTTGTGAATATCTTAAGTGTAATTTTTGCATTTCACAAATTCATCCTTCGGGCGGGATTGGAACCTTTGGCGGGCCACATTTGCCCCCCAGGCCGCATGTTTGACACCCCTGGTCTAAACAATAAACACACAATAAACGGATTTCTTCCTATATTTGTTTATATCATTGATTTATTCTTATTTTGTTAGTATCTATTGAGTTCTGGTGTTCACTAATGTTTCCTTATGTCTGTTCTTCTCTTTAGTAGAAGAAAACTGTAAACATTTATTCTACAGATGTTAAAAGTTGTGGGTTTTTTTGTATCTTAGTAAGAGTATGCCTACCAAAAAGAATAAAGAACACCTTGGCTTTACAGTCCAACTCAAGGACACGCAAGTTTTAAATCTGAGAATATAAAACACACAAGAATTATAAATAATCCAATTCACAATAGAATTGTGTTCGATACAATGAGCACCTTGAGACATCTCACTTTAGAGACAGTACATCATTTGCTGAGTAATTACACAATATGGAACATGAAAATATTGTCTGACAGAACATTTATGGTATCACTCTAACCGGTATTTCCTCTAACTTATATGCTTACACTCTGGAAAATCATTTTTACTTTGTCCTGCTGTGTCAGTTTATCTGATGCTAAAATTCCTCTTACTGTCCTGTTTTGGTCATCTCAATACAAATGAAAGTCACATTAAATCCACATCCTCATATAGTGTTAATGGGTTTTACCTATTTGGCCGTGTGTCATTTTGAACTCAGATTCATCACTCAGCACACTAAGATAAGACAAGATTTGGATGGTTAAAAATGTCTGGTGTGTCTGTGGTGGAGTATTTCATCTGGTGTTGGACTTCTCTTATCTTCCATTTGCTGCATGATGCCCAATGAGTCATATTAGATACCAAAACATACGCTGTGCAAACATATTACAATAACAGACAAATACGTAATTTTCTGGGTCTTACACAATCAAGGACAGTCATACACACAAGGCAAATTCTTGGTCTCAGGGCCCTCATATTAAAGATATGAGATATGAGACAGAAAACTGAACCTAAAGCACTGGGATGTTTATCTTATTTTAGAGCAAAAAACAGGACTTACTATGAAAATAAAGACTTTTCACTAACACTGCTGGTAAAATGTTTGATTGCTCTTGGGTGACGCAAATGGTCGAATCGATCAAGGTCAACACTGTTTTTCCGAGGTGAGGACAAAAGCTATTGGCATTCAGCCTCAGACGCCAACGCAGTAACAGTGACAGTATGCTGACAATAGAACAACAGCAGCTGTGCCCATAGGACCGATCCCAGCAGCACAACAGCTACATGATCACATCCCAGGTCAGTGGTTAAATGATGATAGGTCACATGAGAGGAGGAGACAAAAGAGAAGGAACACCAAATGGTTTAGAATTAGAGTAACAAGAGGCAAAAACAAAAGTTTGACAACATGCAGACATACAAAAACTATTAGGACAATTTCATCAAATATATTCTACATTAATGCATCTTTTTTCATGAATTAGGTCCACCACAATTCAACAGCAACTCAAAAAAGAAAACACACTATTTGTTTAGTGTAATTAAAAGTTACCAAATGCTGCATTTTAACCAAGGTAAAGGTGCTTGAGACATATTTTAGCCTCAACAAATTGTTAGCCTCATAGCATGATTACAAGCATAAAAGTCATATTTTTGGCCAAATTGTGATATCTGTGTAACTTTACTCTCCTAACACTGCTGCTTAATTCTGCATCAGTGACTATGACCTGAAAAATATGACAGGCAGTTATGCTGTGAGGCTAACAATATACTGATCTGACATAACATCACAAACACAAAATATTGTCTTCTATTACTTATGGGTACAGAGGGGATGGAAGTTCCAAATGACTTGATGCAAAATGCGGAGAAGTTAGCGAGCAGAGTGGGAAACACAAAAATACAAGGCCTGCAGTTTGCATGATTTTACCTGTCGGGATTGTGGCTCAGGGCTGTGGTCTCCAGACACAGCCAAGTCCTGTAGCTCTGGCTCTGTCCTCTCCTCAGCCGGGGCTCCACCACTGCCTTCACTGTCCTACACACAAATGCACAGGATATCATGGGCCTCATGGACAGAAGACCGCGTAGCTTCCATACTGAAAGACAGCCTCTAAAACTGGGAAAGTACATACACCCAGAATCTTTCACGTGTAGGAATCTGTGCATGGGCTTGTTCCTGCGCACCTTTCTTTGACACATAGATAGATATACTTTATTGATCTTAATCTGGAAAATTGTAAATCCCAATTGATTGGAGTTGACTGTGACTGCACATACCCCTAGGACATGGAAGTTATGTATGGTTATCCCAAAGGACGTAAAATAAAAACATGATTTACATGTTGCTTATTCACACCAATCAGAACCAACCAGACTTATAGTGGCATGTTAGATTAATATTAAACACACTTGATGCAGAGAGATGCAGGAGGTAATGTCATTTATTGTTACAGAAAATGGAAACTGGGGATGCAGCATCATGGACACACCCCCTGTGGCTGTGGGTCAGGTGTCAGGAAAGGTTCTGCATCTCCGCCACAGCAGAGGCACCTCAGACCTCAGACCTCTGCTGCTGAGTGGGAGTGTCATTCATTTCATGGGTACATTGGATGTTTACTACACCAAACAAATGTGCAGTCATCAATGTGTGTCAAAATTTTCATGTGACATAAACAGAGGAAACTTCTCAGTTTACTTTGGATGTAGTTCTAAGGTATATTATATGTGGGGACACTAGGGTTAATCTGGTTTTGTTTCAGGTGCAAATCATAAAAGCTCAAACTCATGAAGAAATATTGTTTTCAAATCCCTCATGATTCAGAAAATGTACCAGAAAAATATTTTGCTGTGTATAGAAAGTTTCAGTACTTTGTAGTTTAGCACTGTCAAATGACAGAGTCTCCCTGGTGTCGCCACATTTTCCCACAACAGTGCTTTGTCTATGCCCCGATGTGTATGTGGAACATAGCAAATGCATTATTTTAACGTGCACAAACCATTTCTACATAAGGCCCTGGAGCTTTTGAGGTCAGGTGTAGTAACTCAGGTTGAATAAGCTGACTAAGCTGCTCCCACTGTATGATGTATGATGTATGTCTGAAATAGTTGATGTCTTGTTGCTTATATTGTATATTGTATTTATGATTCACTTCCTGAACCTAATTGGAGACTGTTAAACTGAATTGCCCACTGTGGGATAAATAAAATAATAATGGATTAGATTTATATAGAGCTTTTCTATTAATGCATACTCAAAGCGGGCACGATGGATCCATTATTCATTCACTCTCATATTCTCCCTCTGGTGCTGGTAAACTACATATGTATCCACAGCTGCCCTGGGGCAGACTGATGGAAGCGTGGCTGCCAATCCACGCCAACGACCCCTCCAATTACCACCAAACATTCATACATAGTGTGAGTAGCACAACTGGAGGCAAGGTCAAGTGTCTTGCCCAAGGACACAATGGCACATGACCAGGACAGAGCGGGATTCGAACTGCCAATCCTTTATGCTATTGGACAACCCGCTCTACCTCCTGAGCCACCCAAATAAAGTCATCTATCTATCTATCTATCTATCTATCTATCTATCTATCTATCTATCTATCTATCTATCTATCTATCTATCTATCTATCTATCTATCTATCTATCTATCTATCTATCTATCTACCTATCTATCTATCTATCTATCTATCTATCTATCTATCTATCTATTACAGCTGAAACCTGCTGATATCTGTTTCTAAAAGATAAAATGACGCCTCATCAGATTAGGTTTCGTGAAGTAAACTGAGTCAGTTTCTACCTGTGCAAAAATGTGTTGTGAGGAGCAAATGATAGTGTGTACCTCATACTGTAGGCCTCCTCCAAGAGCATCCAAGTCCAGGTGGAGGTTCTTTAGTAGTCTGTCTGAACCACGAGGACTGGGCTAAAAAAGGACAAGGTGATAAAGGTGTAGAGTATATATTAAGCAGACATGACTCGATAAACAAATATTTTGTTTAGGTCATACCATACCTCATTTTCTGAGATTTTAGCCTCATCAATATTATCATCTTCATCATCATCCTCCTCATCATCAAAGCCAGGCAGGGTAAGTGATACTCTTTCCTCCTGGCGGCTGCCTAAAACACTGGACGCCCCACTGCTCCGAGGACCCTGGATGAAAAAATAATAATAAATGTAGAAAACCACCAAGTATTTTTTAAAACGAATTTATTAATTCGTTCGATTATTGACTCAGGAAGATCCCAATGGGACACGGAAACACCTTTTCTGAATAAGTTTTGATGCAGAGTATCAATAGACTATATACAAATAGCAGACAGAGGAACTGTGACGTCACCCATTGGTTTTTGAAGACAATAGTATGCGATTTGGCTGTGGTCATGGTGGATTTTTGGAGCCAGAAATGACCATATTTGCACAAAAGGGGTGAAGTTACAGAAGCCTGAGGGGTCAGAGGTGAAGTTATGCTTACTGCTCACTTACTGACTCAGTAAAACATTAAATTCCATCAGGTATTTGAAAAACAACTGTATTCTCTTGTCAAGGCAAGCTTTTTTCAACTTTGCATACTATAAAGTCAAGCCCTTCCTGGGCCAGAGTGACTTCAAGAAAGCTATCCGTGCTTTTATTAGCTCCAGACTTGCTTAATTATTGAAATGCACTGTATTGTGGAACTAATCAATTTGGTTTGTAACACTTGGAACTTGTGCAAAATGCTGCTGCTCACCTGTTGACAAACACACAGAGACATGCTCACATCACAGCTGTTCTTTACTCCCTTCACTGGCTCCCAGTACACTACAGGATTCTTTTTAAGCTTCTGTTTTTTTTGTTATTAGCACAGTTAATGGCTTTGTACCGTCACATTTATTGAACCATTCACCAACCCAGCTCATCCCGTTCTGCTGAGAAAAATATTGCAGAGGTCCCACAATCAAGGTTCAAACAGTGATTTGCTGCTACGGGTCCTAAACTCTGGAACACTGCCCTCAGACGAATCTGATTCTCATCACTACATAGTGCTTTTCTATGAACATACTCAAAGCGCGTACAGTGGATCCATTATTCATTCACTCTCACATTCACACTCTGGCAGTAGTAAACTACATTTGTAGCCACAGCTGCCCTGGGGCAGACTGACAGAGGTGTGGCTGTCAATCCGTGCCTACGACCCCTCCGAGCACTGGAGGCAAGGAGGGTGAAGTGTCTTGCCCAAGGACACAACAACACAGAGCTGGATTCGAACTGCCAACCCTTCGGTTTTTGAACAACCAGCTCTACCATCTGAGCCATGGCCGACCCCGATTTATTCAGAATGGCTTTTGGAACATAATAGCACTGACACTTTTTCTGTTTTAATGTTTTACTGTCTTACTTTAAAGCACATTGGTCAACTTAGGCTGTTGTAAAGGGCTATAGGAATAAATCTGATTGACTGATTGATTGAAATATTGCAGAATAAAGTTATTTTAGGTTCTGTCTGTCGGGAAAAAATATGCTGACCTCTTGGCCAGGTCGCCCTTGTAAAAGAGATCTCAATCTCAATGGGACTCTGTTTAATTAAAAGTTTAATAAATACATTTTAAAAATTACACAGAATCAGTCAGAATCAGGAATAAACATTCAGATGTCACCAAAGAGCCTGTGAGTATGTAGAGTCTTTTATAATGAGTAAGTCATATCTGAGCCTCAGACTAAGATTAGACTAGATTTTGTAGCCCCCTAAGCCTACACTCAGAACCGAGTCTTACCCCTAGAGATGCTCTGAGTGGCTCCAGTCCTCCAGAGGTACCAAGGGACCTCCGAAGAGCAGGGGCAGGTCCAGGGAGAGGGCCCAGACTAGGTGCATCTAGACCTCTCAGAGGACCCAAGCCACCAAGCGGGGATGGCAAATGTCCAACAGTAGAGCTCAGAGCCTAAAGAGATGAAACACTCAAAATATAAACTGCTCACTCATCAGTAACAAAGAAAGTTTTTTTTCATATGTGAGGTAAAATAATCACTCACTCCAGCTGTCTTTACTAGCTCCTTCTTCTTCTTTTCTCTCTTCTCCTTTTTCTCTTTTTTCTTCTTCTTGTCCTTGTCCTTTTTTGCACTTGGTCCTCCAGCAGTGGCCGTGAGCTGTCCACGCTCACGCTCTTGAGCCACCAGTCGACGGTAGTGCTCGTCACAGGGGTGGTCCCAGGTGGACTGGCCCGTGGAGAAGTTGAAATAGTAAATGTCACCTGTCACATCCTGGCTGTGGGAAAGGAGGGGGTACAAAAGGGAGTTATTTCAACACCTCCACAAAGGTCCACAGAAAGGACAGAGATGGGTGGATTAATGGTTAGATAGAAGAACAGGTGGGTGAATGGACAGATGTCACTAGATGTTCTGTAGAAGTGTGCAAACGTATAGTACTGTGCAAAAGTCTGAGGCCACCATTAAGTTTGTTGTTTAAGCGAAACTATGACCACATGTATGGATTTCTCAGTCTCTGTATTAATATATGTACAACTGGAATATACAACAAATATGTAAACAGTATGGAAAACAAAATACACTTCAGATAAAAAATGTGATTACTGTAGAAGCTAAATGAGATCATGAGGACATAGAAAGGGTTAAAAACCATGGTGTGTAATGTAATTCAAGTTAATTTCTTGGAATTTTCCTGCAT
This sequence comes from Sphaeramia orbicularis, assembly GCF_902148855.1. NCBI lineage: Eukaryota > Metazoa > Chordata > Actinopteri > Kurtiformes > Apogonidae > Sphaeramia > Sphaeramia orbicularis. Next base: position 10,509,523 of record NC_043969.1, on the reverse strand, counting down.
ATTTATGTACATACCGTCTATTGATTGCACCTCTGGTTGGATGCTTAACTGCATTTCATTACCTTGAACTTGTACATGTGTAATGGCAATAAAGTTTTCCATCCATTCATTATCTAAACCTGCTTTATCCTCACTAGGGTCACTGGGGTAGCTGGAACCTATCCCAGCTACTTACGGGCGAAGGCAGGGTACACCCTGGACATTTCGCCAGTTCATCGCAGGGCTGACATACAGAGACAAACAATCACTGCCACATTCACACCTATGAGCAATTTTAGATTAACCAATTAACCTAACAGTGCATGTCTTTGGATTGTGGGAGGAAGCTGGAGCACCCAGAGAGAACCCACGCAGACAACATGCAAATGCCACACAGAAAGGTTCCACCTCCCGTCGACTGGTGTTGGAATCGAATCCAGGACCTTCTTGCTGTGAGGCACGAGTGCTAACCACTGCACCACCATGTCATCTTTATTCTCTTTAATTTATTATTAAATTATTTATATTTTCTCTTTCTTGTTTAAATAATAGCAATAAAGTTTAATCTAATTTAATCTAATCTAACCAAATAATTTAAGAAAACATCCAGACAGTTGACTCAAGAAAGGTCCCACTCTACTGCAGAAGTTTTTTAGCTGTGGTTTTGGTGAGTGTGTCTCAATACTGTGCACATATTTCCTGCTTTTTTCTAGTTAGAAATAAAGGCACATGTTCATTACAACCCTGTAAAAACAACATAGTTAAAGGAAGCCTAAAACTTTTGCACAGTACTGTATATCTATTGGAGTGTGAAGAGTTAATGCTGAGTGGAGTGGCCAGTAGGTCGAGTGGTTAAGGACCACAAAAACCTCAGTTTGATTCCAGTCCAGCTCACCAAGGATCACAGGTCATTCCCCCTCACACTTTTTGCTTGCAATCGAATAAAGGTACAAAATGCCCTTTTCACCTAAAAGAATTACTGTTGTTTAGCTGTAACAAATGGCTGTGTAAAAACACTTTATTTGGACAGTCACTGCAGCTGACACCTCCCCAGAGAAGTGCCTCCTGCGGTTAGGGGAATTGCCTCCATGTGTCTCCAGCCTCACGTGTCGAGAACAGGCCTTCACCCGTGAGTAGTTGCAAGGACACTAATAATAATAATAATAATACTTGTGCATTGTGTTACTGACAAACAGACAAATGGTGGAAGACTTTCTGGGACAGTGTCTGTCCTTTGTAAAACAATCACTACTGTTTAGAACAATGTTAAAAAATAGAGAAATATTTAATTGTGATTCTAGTCTGCATTTACTACACAATTAGAATAAACAACATAAATCCAAGCTACAGTGGTTTGTGTTTTATGTTGTCTGTAGGGTTGTCCAATGTGCTAGTGAATTCCACATAATGACATAAATGGGTCAAAAGGTGGATATTTGGCACTACCATTTTCACTGTGGAAGATATTGTGGCACCAGGATTGTATATATTCACTCTTGTGATGTCAGAGTAATGTGTCTGCACAGGTTTGCCAACCAACGGAGAAAAAGAGAGTGACAAGAAAACATGAACAAGAGTGAAATTGTCATGTTTTGAGTTTTTTGCTTTTCAACTCATGAGGCTGTCATGTGAGGCAGATGTGTTTTCTGTATTCCATAAGAAAAGAAAATAATCAATATAGTACTATTTAGTTATTTTTTTGTTTCTATGTTATTTCAGATGAAGGACAAATGAATTTCCATTAAAGGCTAGATAAAGCTAATCCCATCTCCCATCATGTAAGATTCTGGTAGTACCACCCACCCCTCCTTCTGTGGGTGCTTGTCTGGACATCCACAGCCCCAGTCCTCCCTGCCTCCCTTCTTACCAAGGCTTCCATTCAGGAGGGAGAGGGGCTACAATGCCCTCCCTGGCTAGCCACAGAAGCTCAGGCTCATTGTCGGGATCAATGCCGATTTCTCTTGCATACTCTTGGATTTCTAATCAGAGGTAAAAAAAAAAAAAAAAAAAAAAAAAAAGAAAGAAAGAAAGAAAGAAAAGAAAAGAAAGAAAAGAAAAGAAAGAAACAATAAATAAATAATGATAATATAATTATCAAGTGCTAACAGTACATGTAAATATCAGTATTGAATAGTACCTGTACCAAAGCAAACTATAGTGTTACAGCAAGATCCAGCAGGCTTCAACAAGGTCAGTGTTTTGCCTAAATTATAAGATATTTAGGGACAACACCCAAGAATCGTCATGCAGTACATAAGCTGATGTCAGAAAAAGCTCAGCTGAGCTTTGTCAAGCACTCTGATGTAAACAAAACTTAGAATCAATATACCTATTGTGTTTTTTTCTGTAAGGGGAATTGTGTGATAACTTTATCAAAAAGCAGATACATATCAGATTTCTTTAAATTACTTTCTAAACAATTTATTAAAATTATTGGTCATTTAGACTTTATACTTTAGTAACACCCCTGATGTGAATGCAGAACAACATTAAATGTTTAGAGGTGTTTATAACCAAGGTTCCTGTGAAGATTTTCTACAACCCATTAAGACATTTTGACACATTTTTTAAGCTTAAAATACAAATTATATTAATTGAAGGATCCACAGAAGAACTCTATTATAAATGGACATATCTACCAGCATTCATACTATATATACATTGCTATGTAACAACACATCAATAAAAATCACATCAGTCTAAACCTATCAAGATATAATCCCTCATCTGCTACCAATATGCTTTGAATAATCTGATTTATGACTGATTACAGGACAAATATTTGGGTTTCTGTCACTATGAGTCAATAATATCTCTTCCTGCTGGCTATTACCATGACCCCTGTGTACCTTGTTCAGAGGGTATATAGTTCTCATCGTAGTCCTCCTCGAGGATCACCTGGTCTCCTATGAGAGCAGCTGCAGTCATGGTTACTGCAGAAACAAGGAGGAGATACTGGAGTGTGTGTCTAACAAAGGAAAATGGCATTAGCTACATGTACAGTGGCAGGCAGACAACTTCATAAGGTACCCAGGCGTGAAGAACAATTTTTACTTTTGTCAGTGCTGTAAAATTACGTCTTACTTATTTCTCTCTTGTCAACAGCTCAGCTAATAAGATTAACAAGTTATCTTTTACGTCTACCAGAATAGCTTTTGTTGCCACAAAGAAAAACAAGAGCCTATTATCAGATGTTCATTTCTTAATCCTAATGACAAAAATAGACGATTACAGAATGCTTTGAACAATGTAAGTAATATGTGGGGTATCGAGAGAAAACGTGAACATACACAGTTAGCATCTTTGCTATTCTGAACGTTAGCTGGGCGCCATGTAGCTACTTGACGTTAGCTCCAACAGCTAAGTAGTTACAGAATCGTTACTCTTAAGAAGGGGGTTACCTTCCAAACTTTTCACGGCTTTCTAACAACCCCCTGCTGCAATATCGATTGGTTGTCTCTTACTTAACATGTGCATTTTGTACGCAGTGTGCAAAAAGATGAGAAAGTTACACTACTAACACCATCTCCAAGGACGCTTCCCACATTTCCTGTTGACGATAGAAACATAGCTCTGATTGGCTGAGCTACATGAGGCGTTCAGGTGTCCTCGTAAATTAGGGGATTTTTTTTTCCGCAAGTCCCAAATAAAAGCAAATATTTTAACCCAAAATACTGTCTTTGTCTCGTCTTTTAAGGTTCATTTTCATTCCTTATCCTAACAATTTTGAGGCACTAAACGTTTTTAAGTGACAGACATTTATGTAAATCAGTGCTTGGGTGAGTATTCAGGTCTTCTACAGTGTACAAATAAACACTGTAAAGTACAGCATGTACTCAAAGTACAGGTTCTGCATTCACAAACTTGCATAAAACTAAGCAAGTATTATCTGTAAAATGGAGCCAACTATAAAAGAATGAACACTATTCACTGTGCAGTATAATGGTTCCTGTGAGTTCTGTACTATTACACATATTACAATAACACTGCTACTCCATTAATGTGTCGCCTATATTAGATTTTACATTACATTTTTTAAGCAAAGGATCTGATTTTTTTTGTTTTTTAACCACTGTCTAATTCATACAGAGGAAAAAAAGCAAATTATTGCTTTACTGGCGTGTTCATGTCAGAAATGTTTTTCTTCTGTGATGGTGAAAGAATGTATAAATCATATGGATATTATGGCAATTTATAATGAATTTTTATACAATTGTCTTTTGGTACTTGAGTTGAAAAATAAAATTCTGTTCTTCAATATCATCATACAGAGTGCTGAGGTCCTGCGTGAACTACATCTCTAAAAAGTAATTAGCTCAAACAAACAGCCCTGTTTATATTACAATGCATTTTCCTGCTAATCTAAGTCCCTTACATTTGTGATTATGTATAATGTTTCAGTGTATTTATCATCCTCAGTAGGTGCAAAAAATGTTCCGTATATGCTGCTTTAGGGGAAAGTAAATATCTCTGTGGCTCTTTATGTTCCCTTAACGCCCCATTCTCACCAGGGGACTTTATTAACAATGTGCTGCTAAATGATCCCTTTGATCAGTCATGGAGCCAAGTGTGAGTTTATATTGCCTCATGCAATGTCTGCTTAACAACTGTCATCTACAATAGGGTAATGAGGAAAGGCCCCTTTCCGTCTGCTCAGCAACTTACTGGACAAAAACTGAGGTTTGTACATCGAAAGTATAAGAATTCAAACCATAAAAGAACATACAAGTGGACAACTTATGCAACATGATGGTTTAACTGATAAGTGGTCTTTGACCCATCTCTCTGAACTGGGTCAAGCTGTATTGATGGAACAAGCTCAGTTAATTCTTTAAGCTGTCCGGCCGAAGTCAGTACCATTAAATCAGAATTTCAGATTTCCCCAGTGCACAAGAATCAAAGATTGCATAAGGAGAATTACAGAAAGACTATTGTAAAAGTAAAAGTACTGCATCAGCTTCTTTACCAAGAGTGAAAAAAAAAAAAAAAATGTAAAAAAAAAAAATGTAATTCAAATAATAAAACTAAAAAGTAAATCTTTGAAGGGCATTTCTAAGGTTTGCTAATTTGCAAAACTAAAATTATGTCATATTAACATCGTATAGTTGTGGCCAAAAGTTTTGGCAGGGACACAAATGTTGATGATTCAGTTCTTTTGGAGAATTTTATAAGTTTAAAAGACATTTATCCGCAAATCAAATCAAATCAAATTTTATTTATGTGCCACCAAATCATAACAAAAGTTATCTCATGACACTTTACATATAGAGTTGGTCAAAACCAGACTCTAAGCCAATTTACAGAAACCCAACAGAATCCTCCAGGAGCAAACACTTGTGACTGGTCAAATGAATGGGAAATGAATCCCATTTACGTAAAGAGTCAATTTATGTCACTGTCAAAACCCTTGGCCATGACAGTTTATAACAACTGTACCATGAAATTAAAACACACAAAAAATAACGAACATTGACATCTGTTTTCAAAGTCAGTAAAGCTTAAAACATTAAGATGTCATTACTGATTGGTCCAGTTTCTTCATCTCACATATGCATTAACATTAAACTAAAGACTCTTTTTTGAAAATGCAAGACGTGGAATACAGGCATCAATATGCAGGGACTAAAAGTAACAAGTTGCCACAAATAGATATCTGAAAATTTGAACAAATTTGAACAAATATTATTCATACATCCCTGGTTTGATGAAAAAAAAAAAAAAAAAAAAAATCTAGTCTTCTGTTTGTCTTTTCGGAGGTGTAGGCGGTTCAGATTTAGTAATAGGGTAAATGACCTCTTCCTCTTGGGCAATGGTTACTTTGGAATTACAAACAGGCCTTGAAACTGAGATCAACCCAACACCTACGCATCAAATACCCCAACAGCAAAGAAAACGTGAGTAACAGACTGTCAGTTTCAGATTGTGAATAAGCCCTTCTTATTTTTAAGTCTGAAAGCAAACAATTTATCAATTTTTAAAATTTCAGATGTTCATTCTTTTCTAAACTTTGTCCAGCATTACATCTGAAGACCCATCTCATAAAGAAAAGTGACATTTGAATGAATATGTATGGTACTTCATAGCGTTATTAACACTGGAGCTGAGAATAATCAATTTGCATAAATAGTCGAAAAAAATAATTACCTCCGCCAAGGAGGTTATGTTTTTGCCAGGGTTTGTTTGTCTGTCTGTTTGTTTGTCTGTCCGTTAGTGTGCAACATAACTCAAAAAGTTATGGACAGATTTTGATGAAATTTTCAGGGTTTGTTGGAAATGGGATAAGGAAGAAATGATTAACTTTTGGGGGTGATCGGGGGTGGGGGGGCCCACTGATCAGCCTTGGTGGAGGTCTGCACTCTCCGAGTGCTTCTAGTTTAATTTTTTTTTTCTTAAAAATCAATTATTATCTGTGAACTTCCTTGTGACATGAAAAGGTCCTTCTACTGAATGGCACTTGTAAAATGTCAACAACTCTAGTATAATATAAACCTTGAAATCCCATGATCTGTAAGGGATTCCTCAGATTTCCAGTTCTTAACAATGTTTTTTTTGTGTGTGTGTTTGCTGCGGAACTTGCAAAGTAAGATAAAATACTTTCCGTAATGCATCATGTTCAAGGAGCTGACATCACCAAGTACCCAGATTTTAGGGTGGGAGTCAAAACAAATTTTTGAAATTTCAGGATTTTCATGGTAACAAATTTCCAAAAGTTTTCTAGGATTGGACAATCTAATGTGTGCATGTGTAGAAAAGTCCCAACAGATGTTTTAGACCTTTGACACATCTAAGAAACCCCACCATTCAGTTTGTTTAGTCTGTGAGGAGTGTGATATGTTCTGTGTAAAATGATAAAATTAATCTGTCCATGTTTGATGGATATGTTTGAGAATCTGACTCTTATTTTTATTTTGCTAGGAGTCTCTTGTATGCCAGGAGATTAAGTGTGTTCAGAGTATTTAAGGTCAACACTGACCAGTCACTATTTAAGTGTTCTACCTATGGTACAAGGTGCTCTACTTTACTTCCCACTTAATACACTCATTATCTATGGAACAGGTTTTTATTACAGCAAAAGACTCATAAACTGTGGAGATAATGTTCACTATCACTGAATGTCAGAATGACACCTCACTGCATGTGAGTTTGCACAGATGTAACCTCTGATTATATAAGTTGTTTTTTCTGTGTATAATGCAGTGTGTATGGATTATTTTTTAGGATGACAAAATACTCCACGTTGACTGTATGTCACCCCCATTTTGCTCTCTAGTTCCTGAGGTTATCTGAGTTCAGAGAGGACTTTGTTGATGAGATGCACAACTCACAGGGAGTTGCAACCTACAGTGACACTCGACAACCTGGGCTTTGGTCCAAATATCTGTATTAAAGAAGAAACATCAACAGATGTGACATTGCAAAACCACATCACTGCGGTTAAGTACACTTGGATATAATGATCTGAGGTGTGTGTGATTTAGAGAGTGAGACAGCTCCTCACAGTTGCTTTACAGCTGAGATAACCTCCCCTGCTGATTTGAGAACAGTGCTCCATCATGGAGGCAGCTGGAGCAGTGACGTGACCTTTGAACCTCAGCCAGGGCCTGATCAAATGGTGGATTGGTTGATTAAATATTTATCAGCTCCAGGCAATTACCCAACATCTGTCTGGCTGTTTGTTGGTCACTGTGAATCTGGCGGTTGATCATCTCTAAGGAACTTTCTTCGATTCCATGACAAGTAAATGACACAGAACTTCAGGACACACTTCAAATTACTGAGACCAAAATAATGAATCCATTATTTTATTGGTTCTCTAAAGCTCTTTCCTTATAACTGAGCCTAAACAAAGCTCACAATCAGATCTCTGATCCAGTGAAGAGTGGTGAAGGAGGCACTTATGTATCTTACTCAGTTAAAAGTGGCAGTGCTACTCTGTAAAAGTGTGGTAAAGCTTACTAAAGTACACATATAAAGTAATAGTAATAGGATCAAAATATTCCTAAAACATCCAAATTGCCCATTCTAAACTAATGTGTATTACTAAATTATAGTTATTGCTGCTTTAATGTGACATTTATATTGGGGGTGTCAAAATTAACTCAATAACATGGATTAATCCATCATCATGATTAATCTGATTAAAAAATTTTCATGCAATTAACCCATCTGCAACCCAGAATGACTCTGAACATCTCTGGCAACACATTTGGGTCAGTTTGTTCAAGTAGACATACCATCGCGCATGAAAAAAATGGGCAGTTGATCTGGTAGTGACAGGCAGCAGAACCAACCCATGAAGATGGAAAACACTAAACAGCACATCGGCCCTCTGGATGGGATATTTGAGTACAAAAAAACCCAAGACAGAACAGTTGTTTCAAGTTGTTTTGTTGAAACTGTTGAAGGTGTTCAATAAACATGTTAAGTGCATATATATTCCCTTCTGTCTCGAGTCTGTTTGCTCATGCAAAATGAAACGTGATTATTACAGAGGAAAAAGGAATAATATTTAATTGTGATTAATCTAAATTAATCCACAGCAACCCTGTGATTAATCTGATTAAAAACTGTAATTGTATGACAGCACAAATTTATACATTTACATAAAGTACAATACTCAATCTATATTATACAGAGCTGTGCTAAAGTATAGGTCATCATTAAGTTTGCTGTTGTTGCAGTTTTTAATGACCAATCATATACAGTTCTCAGTCTCTGTATCTGTATATGTACATCTAGAATATACAGGAAATATGTAAATAACATTAAAAACAAAAATACATTCCAGAAAAAAGATGAATATTATAAAACGATATGGGATTATTCAGACAGACAAAACCATTAAAGATGTCCCAAGTGCAAAGAAAAACTCTGAGTGAGGCTTGGTGTAATATACCACAAGATTATTTAAGAAAACATCCGGTCAGTCCAAGAGACTTAAAGATGTACTAAACCAAAATTAAAGTGAATAATAATTTAACCTTTTGTTGACATTTAGTTCAGATTTTGTTCTGTTTTATTACAGGGTACAATAACTGGTTCCTGAATAAAGAGACTAAGGAATAAAGTTGCATGCTCATTACAAAAACAACAGAGCATAAGACTTTTGCAAAGTACTATATTATATAGCATTATTATTTTACACCAGGGATGTCAAACCTACGGCCCTTTAAAAGGTTCAATCCGGCCCACATGATGAATCTGCAAAGTGCAAAAATTACACAGAGGACATTGACAGTCAAGTTGTATTGATAATAAAGCTAAATGCTATATTTTTCACTTCCATGTGCCCATTACTAAATGTTTTGCTGTCATCTGTAAATTGTAATGTATGTGTAAATGATAAGTTGAGACATAATATTGTGAAATATTGTAAGAAAGTTCAAGTTCATATTTGTTCAGGTTATTCACAGGATAGTTTGTAAATGTAAACATTTTTATACTGTATTTTCACTTTTTCTTAAAGTGCATTATACACAAAGTAGCTAATAATTGGTATATTCATATACAGTACAATTACCTCAACAAATACAGCACTTAATTACAGTCCAATACCCCCAGTGGTGATGCTATTGATGATCTTCTAGACCAGTTATTCGTCTTCATTTTCTCCATTTGTGGGTGTTTCTTGTGTTTTAGGTTTCTTATTTTAAACCTGAAGTGTTACTTTAAATGAAACACACAAACATATCAACTGTCTTCCGGGCAGAGGTTGATGTTCCATTGATAACACAAATCATCTAGATAGGTTTCTCAGAGTGGATGCTGAATCAACACAGTGTGATGAAAGTGGTCTCAAAGGTTGCCGTTCCAGATAAGAGGCATTCTTCTGACAAGGCCTGTTTCTGTCCTGTTCAGCAACTCTGAGAATCTGATACGTCCATTACCATTATCTCACATGCCAGGGCAAAACCCCGACAGACAACGATTCAATGACGAGCAACAGACGTTCAGAGAAGCCATGTGCTCCAACATGCTCTGTCGAAACTCCTGCATTGGGAGTATAAAATTTGTATTTTTAATGCTTTTTTTATTCATTGTCTAAAGAATAAGAACAGCAAAACAATTATAAAAAATAAATCACAAGCCTCACATTAAATTGATAATTTTAGAATTATATTGAATCCTCTTAGTCCACAGTAGGATGACTGATCAGACAGGGTTATGGAAGCTGTTCTTGTTTGGTTGTTACATTTTTCACATTATCTGCTCTATTATATTTAATGTGATGAGCTAAACGGAAACAAAACAAACTGAATTCTATGTTACAGAAGAGAGCTGTCAGGTTTGTAAATTCATTGATTTATTACGCAACCAACCAACACACTCTTAATTTACAAGCATTAAATTTTTGTGACTGGGTTGATAAATCACAAAATAATCTACTTCTGTGGTGTTTTCATAGGGTGCGTGCATGAAGGGTCAATTTGAGGAAAAGTCATGACAAGATATCACATTACAAAAAAAAAGGACCTATGTAAAACTGACACATGATCATGATTTTGTATGAAATATTCAGAGCTTTTTTTGTTTCTCTTTTGTTTTGTATAACCTTTGTACCTGTATTGTACAAGAGCTGATACTTGAAAATGTTGTTTGCAAAGGGTGAAATAAAGCTTCAGCCTGCACCTTGTCATTGCCTCTTTCCCTTTAATGCCTTTTGTAAATGATTTATTTCTGTGTACATTTGTGCTGGAAAAGTGTAATGGGCCAAAACAAAATACCATGTCTTCTCTTTGGCTGATTGATGCTAGACAAATGGCACAAGGTAATAACATCAGTGTGAAACCTGTGAATATAATTAAGGCTTGCTGATGTGACTGTTCTGTCACCTCTCTGTCATCGCAGGGTCATCAGGCTCAGTTCAACATGTCTATAAAAATACAAAATAGACAGATTTGTCTTTGCCCCATTTTACCATGAACAACATGTTTTGCGTGTGATGCGTCATATGTTATATGTTGTGCAATGTACACATTATATGTTGCAATCAAAGAAGAAAGTTTGAATTCAAGAGTAATGCAATATTATTCAGAGAAAAACACATTGATCGAATGAGCTATGACAACATTTTGCAAGAGCATTGACCAGTCTACTGGTTACAGTGGATTACTCTTCTTAGTTGATGACAATGATTAACCCTGCACCCATTAACTCGTAGATCTGATGCCAGAAAAAGAAATATTGTATATAAACTGGTTGGCAGAAAGGGTTTTCAGAAGTATTTATTTGTAATGTCCATACTAAGGAGTTAATGAAATAATTCAAATGTGAAATAAAAAAGAAATAATCTAAATTGTTCTCTTTTTAATATTGTGTGAACATCACTGCATTACAATTGTGCACATTATGTCACATTCTCTGGTTCTCATTTACACAGACATTTATATTTAGAGATCATGTTTTTACATATATTTGTACTTAATATAAACTTAATATTAAATAAATAATTTTAAACACAACGATTCTTTCAAACGAGTGCAATTTCCCCCCTTCTTCTATAGCACCTGACAAAGGTCCTGTAGTTGTTGGATGTTTACCAGTTCTATAAACAGAATTTGATACAAGTCATTTGTCCAATACTAAAAGAGTGGCCTATATTGGAATATATGACTATTCTTTGAAACACAGCTTAAAATATTAACTTAAGTTGTCAAATTAAAGTAGTGAAGAAAACGTACTTTACACAACTGACACTTTCCTTTTGTCTTACTACTTCAATGCACTTGTACTTACAAATCCTAAAATAAAATAACCAAAAATTTTTACAACAGCAACATACATGTCAGAGAGCTCAACACTCTATTTAAGATTAATATATAATGTAAATCACAGCTTGAAGGGCTATTATTATTTATTGGTATAAACCAGTGTTAGCAAAGTCCAGTGGTCATTGAACAACAAACAACAGCATGTCAGTCTTTGACCTATTAATCATAGCACACAAAACTTGCAGACACCAAGCACTAATTTTGTTATCTGTAAAGTGAGATAAGTCTGCCCTGATACTCTGTCCTTTTTACATAGATTCCTGCACATTGCAGGTCTGTGTCAACGTGCATGCGTCTACATATGATGAGTTTCCATAGTGTATTTATTTATTTCCTTTTTGACCACCTCCAAATGCTCCTGCAATTCCCCATCAAAACAAAAAATATTTGTGTCATGAATAACACAAATCTTAACACATTTGATACAATGCAAAGGTTGTTTATATGCATCATAAACAATTTAGGACCTAAAACTGATCCTTGAGGTATCCCACATGTAATATTCATCAATCTAAATAAATACTGATTAATTTGTACATATTGCTGTCTGTTAAGAATATAGCTCTGTAACCTGCCCATAACAATACCTCAGAAAATATACTTTTTTGTAATCAATATATTGTGATTGACATTATCAAATGCTTTCTTAAGATGAAAAAAAAAAAAAAAAAAAAAAAAAACTCCACTTGCATACTTCTTAGTATTGTGACATTCGGTTATTTCTTCTACCAAGTCAATCAGTACCAAGGCTGTCAATCTACTATTCCTAAATCCATACTGGCTGTCTGTCAACATCTCAAGTGTCTCAATAAACCTGTCAAATCATTTTATGAAAAGTTTTTCTAATATTTTAGAAAACTGGGAAAGTACTGATACTGGTCTATAATTAGTAGAATGGTGTTTATCTCCTGCTTTGTAAATGGGAACAACTTTTGCTACTTTAATCTTGTGTGGAAATACCCCATTTTGGAAAGATAAGATAAACATATGCATTAGTGGTTTTACAATACCATCAATAACACTCTTGTTACAATGTCAATCTCAAAACGTAGAAAGCATCAATGCTCAGCTCTGGTTTGGTTGTTGCTAATGTTTTTCTTGGTAACCTATTGGAAGCACTGGTTTGTTTATTATACTGTCTTTCCACACGACCCAAAAAAGAGACATGCAAACATGAAAACCACAGTGAAAAAATAAATCTAAATTGTGAAACTGTCTTTACTATGGGGATGAGATGTTAACACCCACCACCCAAAACCAAATTTTGAGCTGGCTTTCTCACATTCACACTTTCCCTTTTAAGTTACTTCAGGACCCCATTTTCACACTGAGTTGCCCTCCATCTGTTTTTTTTTTACAATGGGAACAGCTGCCAAGGACCAATCAGAGTAGCAGTTTGACAAGTGTAGCCCCTGAAATCATGTTTTTAAAAGCTGATTCGTAAGGATTGTGGATCATGTAAAATGTATATACATAGTCATCTAGAAATATTAAAACTGTTTGACTGAGTGTGGATGTGCTGAGTGAGCTCCTCCCGGCAGGTGACCATTGGACTGTCAACTCAGTGCCCTGCTGAGGGAGATGGCTGGGGGGTGAGGTCCACCTCCACGGAGACAGACCTCACACTTTCCCCCTCCTTCCCACAAGGACTCATCCCTCACCCGGCCCCTATAAAAAGTCCGCTCTTTCTGAAGTTTTTCAGTCTCGTCACGAAACTCCTCCAGGTAAGACAAGCAACTGCTGAAATGGACTCGGGTAGAATAACATCAAAAATTGTCTTGTAATGGTATTAGTTAAATATTAAATTTAAGAACTAATGAATATTGCATACCCTGTCATGATATTTCAGCTGTAATTTTCACTTTTGAAGTATATTTCTAAATTGTCCTTAAGGGAGCTAACATGCTAAGTCTATCACTTTGCCTTACTGTAAAGACTGGATTAGGATTATTTAGCAGATAATCTGTGTGAGATGTCTTTTCTAAGCATGAGTCATCCTTAATCTAGCCAGGTTACAGCAGGTATATCTCATTTGAGCTACTTCAGAGATTAGAGAGTAGCTGTGGGAGCTTGGAAATTCATTCTCGCTGTTAAGCCTGCCTATAAGGTTTTCACATTGCTTTGAATAGACTGACAGGTTTACATTTGTAAATTTGCAATAAATTTGTTTTATGAATACAGAGTATGTTTATAGTAAAATAACATCACCGCCTCTTTTACTTTAGACCACCACCATGAAATTTGTGGCCCTTGCACTTGCTCTCCTCCTGGCTGTTGGTGAGTACTGCACATGCAATCTTGTAGTTGAGGGTAAAACCTGAAAAAACTAATTTGCCAAGGTTGTTGGTCAATAGTAGTGTTTAAGTATTTTCGATGTAATTTCTATATGATATTTAATAAACTGTTATTCTGACTGTTCATTCATGCCATTTTGTTTTCATTTTCACTCCAATGCAATTATAGCACAAAATTTTAAATGAAACAAAATTTGTTAAATTTTAACTTTCCTTTCCTCCCCAGGCTCTCAGGCTGCTTCACTGCAGTCTGATCCACTTGTCGCGCTGCAAAATGCTAGGGCTGTTGCACAGGTTCACATAAACAATGCGAAGGAAGGCATACATCGTGTCATTGGACATCTGGATGGCACTGAATACGCTGACATTAAGTGAGGATACATCATTATCATCATTTAAGATTGTTAATTAGAATGAATGGATTCTGCCTCTTGACCACTGGCTTTTTCTTCTTTTCTGTTGGAATTTTATGGCAGTTCTTATCACGAATAACTTTTCCCTTCAACCTTTGCTTAAAGTGTTTTTATTCTTTCCCAGGGCAACTTTGACTGCTGCCGTGGACAACATGTTTAACAATCTTCAGTCATTCCAGCAAAGTGCTGCACCCATGACTGACAGCGTCGTCAGCACCATCGCTGATGCCACCGCTGAAATGCGCGCCGGTATTGAGAAGGATATTGAAGATCTGAAGGAAACTATTCAAGCCAACAGGCTGCGTGAAATCCTTGAAAGCCACATAAATGACTACCAGACCATGCTTATGCCCCTGATGCAGGAATTGCAAGCGAGGCGTCAGGCAGAAATGGAAGCCATGAGTGACAAAATCCAGGAGGCTAGAAATTCACTGCGTGAAAAGTTTAACACCAATTTGGAGGAGACCAAGAATGCACTGTTACCCGTCATTGATCAACTGAAGGAAAAGCTTGGAAAGCACGTGGAGATGGTGAAGACACAGGCTGGGCCATACGTCAATGAATACGCTGAACAAATGCAGGCGGCCGTCAACCAGGCACGGGGTGTAAGCGCAGCTGACGTAACAGCACTGAGAGAGAAGATCATGCCTCTTGGTGAAGAGATTATGGCTAAACTCAGGGAAATTGCGCAGACCGTAGTTGCCTCGGTTAATCAGAGCTAAACCTCGCTACCCTGCTGCTACAACTTCAGTCACCCACTTTCTTGTTCTTAGTCTATTCCACCTTTCTCCCTGTTTTGTCTTTCCTCACACACATTCAGCCCACCACCACAGATGAAGCCAAAGCCTCACTAAAACAGTCTGGCAGTACTCTCTCTCTCTCTCTCTCTCTCTCTCTCTCTCTCTCTCTCTCTCTCTCTCTCTTTCCCCCAGTGCAAACACCTTACGTTATGCACTCAAGCTCAAGCACATGCAAGCAAAGACATACACAGACACATACAGCACACAAAGGCTTTAAACTTTGTCAGCCATGGACAAGTCCTGTCTGTATTTTGTGGTGAAACTGTATGTGCATTTTCTAAAGTGCCTGAACCTCTGTGTAATGATGCTTGTCTGATGAAACCTGTGCTTTGATGAAATACAGCTCAATAAACATGTAACTGTTTATACGACGTTGACACAGATTTGTGTGCCTTTAAGGTGTTTTTTCTCAATGATCTCTCTTCACAGAGCAAAATGTAGTCTATAAACAAACATTGCTGTTTTCTTTCTTGTCTCTCAAAAGCTGTTAGAAAACAACTTATTTGACCTGGGTTAAACAAATAGCAAAGTATCAGTCAGTCAGTATCTCAAGTAGGACTAATCTGTCAAAAATTCTGGGTTAATTAAAACCTTTTCAAACTGAAAAACATCACTTTAAACCTTTCAGTACTGTTTGCAGCATCAGAACTTCTGGTCTCTTCAATTGTAGTCATAAAAAGTAGAATAGACCAGTGGGAAAAAAAAATGTTACTCAGTGTGGTGTTAGTGTGGATATATTGCACAAGAAATAAATAAGATGGCCTGTGGTTTTATTATCATACAATGTAAATTACATACAATATCCCAGGGTTTTCCATGCTGTTTTGGGCATCACCTAAGCTAAATTAATGTAAAATCATTGCAAAGAGAGAGTTGGTCTTTAGCTTTTTGGGTGATCTTTATCTCTTATCTGCTCTAACTTTTACTGTTTTGTACAAATATTAATAATAATGGATTAGATTTATATAGTGCTTTTCTATGAATGCATACCCAAAGCGCACTGTGAATCCATTATTCATTCACTCTCACATTCTCCCTCTGGCGGTGGTGGTGGCAGACTGACGGAAGCGTGGCTGCCAATTCACACCTACAGCCCCTCTGACCACCACTGAACATTCATACACCAGTGTAAGTAGCAGCACTGGAGGCAAGGAGGGTGAAGTGTCTTGCCCAAGGACACAACAGCACATGACTGGGAAAGAGCGGGATTCAAACCGCTAACCCTTTAGTTAATGGACGACCCACTCTACCATCTGAGCCATGGCCTCCCTCAATTATTGCAATAATAGCCCAAAATTATGTTAATGTATATGAGGGAGAGACAAAAAAGTTCTCAGGCAAATGTAATAGAAAGTTTATTTATCTAAATAACAGTTATTTTTCTACATAAGCTCCATCAGAGGCTAAACACTTTTGCAATCTATGTTTACATCTGTAGATTCCTTTGTTTGAATGTTACAGCGTTTGACCTTGTTTACAACTTGTAAGTCAAACATAAGCCTACATTTTTTTAAAGCCCCCTTTATAAAACCACCCACAGCATGCAAGTATTTAGATTTTTATCCAAAGTTTACTTTTTTATCAAATCACAAAAACAGCATTTTGAAAGGTCGTCATTGATCACTTTTAGTAATAATAATACCTTAATTTCTACTTTAAATAGATGTCCAGTGACATATGAGATATTTCTTCTATTGTGGTCGTGAAAGCTGTGATTAATGAGCTGATTCTGAATTGGCTTATTGACAAACCTGGGTCTTGGCTTGTGCTTTATTAGAAAGATGCCCTGCTTCCTGCACTGAACCCCCTCAGGCTTGAACCCTTCAACACTGTCCCATCATAGATCTACACAAGGCTACACACACAAACCATGTATTTTCTTCTAAATAGGCAATCTACAATCATATATTAGAAATTTGTTGTCTTCAGATATTATAGACTATTGTTGGGTCTGCCAATGACATGTCCATGACACATGAATGGTGCCAAACAGTCACACATACACAGTTCAAAAATACACTCTGAGGCATGATGATATAAATCAGGAAATAAATACAGAAATAAGTGCAGAGCTATCAATAAACAAACAAAAAAACTATTTATGTAAGCTTATATGAATAACCAACTCTCTAATTAGTATGGCACTGATATTGTGCTAAAGTGAAGAATATAAAGAGTTTGTTTACTGTCTATATCTATCCACACTCAGCAACAATCGGCCGACTGGGATGTTATTAATGTGGTTGGTCAAGACAAGCCCCGTTTTAGGCTTTAGGCTATGAGAAACAATGCAATGCTTTGAAATGGACCAAATGGATTTAGTTTGTGTGCTTGTGTGTGTGATGTGCTGGTGTCTTTACATGTGCACACTTGTGTATTTGCAGTCCTCAGAGCCACGTGCCTGTATGTGCGTACAGCTGTGATTAGTACATGTCAGTGACACCATGAGTATTGTAATGGATGAGCTAGTCATGGTGGTCCCTAGTGAATCTCGGGGTGTATAAAACCTGCTTGTTCCTGATCACAAACAGCTACTTCTAACCCTGGATATGCACCTACCACAGTAACTGGAGCACAGTTGTGTTTTTTATCAGGCCAAGACGTGGTATCAAAAGAAGAAAAAGTAACGTGAAGAGTTGTTGTGACACTTCTTTGACACAGCTTTGCCAGAATCTTAAATCACACTATGGAAGGTAAGAGTTTATCTTACACAGAGAGGAAATTTGTACAAAACAAGGCAATTAAGGTAGAATAAAATGCAAACATGTCCTCTCCTCAGAGCCACAACTCTCTCAGAGCTGTAAACTATCTCGGCCCTGCTGTGCAGATAGCAGGTCACTGCTGAGCTCCAAGGCCCCCCAGGTTAGTGGGGTGAGAGTTCAGCTGGAGATGCATGCCCTTTGGCAGCAGTTTGATCGGCTTGGCACAGAGATGATAGTTACCAAAGCTGGAAGGTAAAAAAAATCATTCATTACTCTTAATTTGTTTGTACTCTGCCTTGTTTATCGTATTATCGATTAACATTTTAATTTACCACAGGAGGATGTTTCCCACTTTCCAAGTTCATATTTCTGGGATGGACCCTGCTTCTGAATATGTCTTGCTGATGGACTTCATCCTTGTTGATGATAAAAGATACAGGTCAGCAGATTTTAGAAGATTGTGTCTGAAATGTGAGACTACTAGTTGCCTTGTAAAAAATGTAATAGGTAATGTATTTATTTTAAGTACTTCATTAAAATAGCATAACTTATTACATTTGATAGCCATTTCATGTACAGTGAGAAGATGCCAAACTGCAGAATGAATGTAACTGTAATTCGATTACATATTCTCAGTAAGTGTAACCGGGTACAAATACATTTATTTTGTAATTTCATTAGATAATGCTGTCATATTAAACTAATTATGCCAAGGGACAGGCATATACAGTGAACAATATGTAATCTAGTGCACGCTATCTAGCAGAACCTTGTGTGTTTCACTTGTTTTCAGATGCGAGATTTTTCAATACTTTGTTCAAGCTAATTGTTGGTTAATATTGTCATTGATCTTAGTGCAAACTTCATATTGCATATAAAATAGTCAAAATTTAAAGATCTGAAACATACATTGTGAATGTGTGTATCAGATATGCGTTCCATAGCTCGTCCTGGCTAGTGGCAGGAAAAGCAGATGCTGCAGCACCGAGCAGGATGCATTTTCACCCAGACTCACCTGCACGTGGAGCCCAGTGGATGAAGCAGACAGTGTCCTTTGATACTTTGAAGCTCACCAACAACCTGCTGGATGACAATGGACATGTCAGTAGATGCACTTATACATTTAGGAAATTAAACAAGTACACTATTAAGAGGGAAATTATAAATGAAACTAAAACAGTGAGTGTTCCTCTAAAAATCATGTCCTTTTGATTTCCATTTAATCATAAAAAATAAGATGTAAAACATCTCTTTTTGCTTGCTTTGCTTTTTCCCCCATGACAGATGATTCTGAACTCAATGCATCGCTACCAGCCGCGCTTTCATGTGGTCTATGTGGATCCAGGCCCCAATAGCCACTTAAATGCTCACAAGAACTTTTGCTCCTTCTCCTTCCCAGAGACCCGCTTCATGGCTGTGACAGCGTATCAGAATCACAGAGTAAGAAACACCTGCTGTCAGTAGCTTTCCTATTCAATGTTACTGAGGCCCACTCAGCATCTGTAATACACATGTGCTTTACTGGTTTGAGTTCTACCTATTCTTTTACATACCATATGGATTATCAAATTATCTATGAATGATAATAGTTTTGCATTTTGTTTAACATATCTTACTCCTCTGTTAGATCACACAACTGAAAATTGCCAGCAACCCCTTTGCCAAAGGCTTCAGAACTTCTGACACTCAAGATTGGTGAGCATCATGTGTCATTAAGTCACAGCTGTACAAAATTGGTCTAATTTGGAAATATATTTCTCCAGATAGGTCTGGTTCAAATCATGCCAAGAAGACAGTGCACTTTAGTGCCTTATCAGCTTGTAAATAGTGATATGGCAGCAGTCTTGCCCATTGCTAATTTCTGACCTTTGTATACAATGAAGGGAGCACAAAGTTTTTAGTCATACGGTAAATTTAAGACTAACGTTATTATAGTAACGTATGTGTATGTCTACATGTGTGTGTACGTGTACGAGTACATGTATGTGTATGAGTGTGAGTATGAGTATGTGTATGTGTACGTGTACGTGTACGTGTATGAGTACGTGTATTTGTTCGTGTATGAGTATGTGTACGCGTATGAGTATGCGTATGCGTACGTGTATGCGTGTACTGGTATGTGTATGTGTACGTGTATGTGTGTACACAGCTGTATGTAAGTGTTTTTAAAAAATATCAAAAAATATCAGATGCACTTTGTTGTGTATTTGTCTAGGGTGGGTCCTTCCAGGCCCCTGACAGTGTGGTGTCCACCAGAGGGCAGACGTGAACCCCTCACCACCAAACCTGGAGAGCAGAAAAGCTGGGGCTCGACAACTTTTAATAGTACACGTGTTTTCCTGTTATTCTTATTATTTTTTTCCTGTGTTCTCCCACATCTGTCCGTACACCAATTTCAATCACTGACGATATCAATGCCAGTTTTCCAACTTGCATTTATTATTAAAATGATCAATATTATTTTTCAGTTAGTGCTACTTTGTGTAAACATGCATGTGTTTTATCACCTGCTCTGATGAAGAGTGGGTTAATTATTAAGATTTATTCAAAATGAGATCAAAACGAAGCTGATCGGTATTGTTTCATAACCTTACCAGGACCAGAAGACCCTCTGCTGATGGATCAGTGTGGACTCTTCCAGCACCGGACAGATTCGTTGGAACTGCCCGTGAGGAAGAAAGATGGGGATGGTTTATTAGCACCGTCATCATCCTTCATCCCTCTCCCTTCTTACTGGGAATGTCCAGGACCATCACAAGAAAGAGGACCTTTGCCATAGAAAAAAAAAAAAAAGGCAAATAAAAGTTAAAACCTGCGACATGCTGTTTTATTTGTATTATTGTTATTGGTAGAATGATAGACACACTCAATGACCCCATAAGGCCCTAAATGAAACTACAGAATACAATGAAAAGTTCTACCGTGTCCCAGTAATGCTTAATTGTTTAATGAATGCAGAAACATATACCTTTTCAGATTGTCTATAACAGTGGTTCCCAACCTTTTTTGGCTCATGACCCCATTTTAACACAAATTTCTGGTGACCCTAGACATTCAGAACTGACACATTTTTTTTCTAAGATTATTTTGTTTTTGATCATGTAATAGTTTGCTATACTATGTTGCAAATAAACGTTAATTTTAGATTACATTTAGTCTATATAATGTATATTATTATTGATGGAGGCAGAAAAGCCAGGTTGAGATTAAGATAAGATAAGATAAGATATTCCTTTATTGATCCCACAATGGGGAAATTCACAGTGTTAACAGCAGCATAGAAACATAAACATACACATTCACGTAAAACAAACTGTCATATAAATTTGAATAAAAGAAAAAAGTGTTTAAAAAGGAGAGTGCAAATATGCTTTGGTATGTAGTGCAATGGTTATAAATATAGAAAAAAAAATATATATATATATAAATATGGATTTGAATATATATATATATATATATATATATATATATATATATATATATATATATATATATATATATATATATACAACATTAGATGGAATGGAGGGAGGGTTGTTATTACATGACATATGTGGTGATCTACTCTACTGGGAGCAGGACTGGTTGTGCAGTCTGACAGCAGAGGGAAGGAAGGACCTCTCCTTCGTACAGCGTGGGTGAAGAAGCCGGTCACTGATGGAGCTTTCCAGGGCTCTTACCGTCTCATGTAGGGGGTGGGAGACATTGTCCATTGCTGCACAAAGTGAGAATTTTATTTTCTTTGGTCAGGATATGTACAGTCAGTCTAGATTGTGTTTACAAGGCTGACAATTAATACTGAACAAACAATAACTCAAACTATAAATTATGAAAGAGCTGCAGCATCTGAAACCAACCACAATGAACATTTGAAAGATAAACAGTACCACAGTTCTTCAGTTTCAGCTTCAGACTTTGTCTTTTATGTATTGTGATTGGTTCTCTCAACCCACCATGTATTTTTTATTAGTAAGTTGTTTTTTTGTTTTTTTGTTTTTTTAATCAATTACTGGGAATTTCAGGCGACCTCATTTGAATTCCAGGCAACCCCACATGGGGTCCCGACCCCAAGGCTGAAAAACAGTGGTCTATAATAAAAATTACATTCTTAAATCCTGTTCTTATTCCTCAAAATGAAACATATTGAAGCATTGAAAAAGTAAGGATGAATAGCTATGGTTTGTTATATTCATTCTCAAACAGTTGCTGTAATTTGTGCATAAAATGGTCAAACAGAGCCAGAGACTAAACTTACAAATAAGATGTTTAGAGCTAATACTGGTTTTAATTACTGCAGTTAGGCTGCATCTGTGTTGTGCAAAACCGCAAGATAAACAACCCTTCTAAAACTGACTGATTATATTTTGCTGTTAAATATCGAATTGTTTCTTCAATATGAGGATCTTAACTCCAAATTAGGAAGATTTCAGAAATGTATTGTCATTTTACCCTTCCAAAGCTCAAGTGTTATTCAGTATCCTGAGCAGGGACAAAGCAATTATTGCAACATTCACTTAAAAGAGGAAAAATGAAAGTAATTAAATAAGATTAAATCCATATGAAAATGAAAATAAGATTGTTGCATCAGAATTGTCAATCTATTGTGTTCACGCAAGTCCTGTTGTCCACTACAAGGGACTCAATAACTAAAATACATACATACATACACACACACACACACACACACACACACACACACACACACACACATATATATATATATATATATATATATATATATATATATATTTATATATTTATATATGCTTCTTTCTACCACAACACCTATATTACCTGACAAAAAAAGCTAAATATCAGGAGGCTGTATTAAACATTTATCATATTGTCTTTCCATTCCCTAAGATATGTTCATTATATTAATTTTGTTTTGCCAGCTGCCATGTCTACATGCTCTAAAGCAAAAACCAACATACAGCATCCAACTGTCTTTCCTATAGATATAAATGTGGATCATATGACCAGTGGACTGAAGCTCCTTAGACCCCTTACCTATGAACCAAGTGGATATTTTCCTCTTATCATCTGTAAAGTCAAATGCATTAAGTATGTTTCTCTACTCACTTGTCTCCTGTCATTATGGGATTGCTGCTTAACCTTTTTTTTAATCAACTGCCTTTACTTTTCCCATAAATTCCAAACATGTTCCTAGTGATAGACCATTCTTGGCCCCACTTGATACTGAAGGCTGCAGTTTTTTGTTTTGTTTTTTTAACAAATTTTAGTTAAGACAGTAATTTGCAAACCATACTAGAAAGACAATAATTCCATTTTAAACAAATCTTGGTATATACTAATTGATTTTGTTGCTTTTTTAATTTTATAAGGGATAATGTAGCCTAGTCAAATAAATTTTGGGTTCACACACGACAAATTTTAAATTTGGAAGTTTTTTTTATGTGTGTTTATGAATATGAAATATGAAACTTCCTCATAAAATAAAAAGATTAATTCTGAATTATATTTTAGAATTTGTGTGGTCCAAATGTATAATTAAATTCTTATCTGTAATTTCACTGGTGTTTGCTAAATTGGAAGAAATGTCATTTGTAAAATGGGTCCAAAATGAAAGAAAATAAGGGCGAATTTCTTGTCTTACTTTGAAAACCACACACACACACACACACACACACACACACACACACACACACACACACACACACACACACACACACACACACACAGGAAGTGTGAGGCTCTTGTACTGTGAACCTTGACGGCAGTGCTGATGCTCGGGGCTCGGGCTCTCGCAGCTCTGAAGGATGCAGCGGGGTGGATGGAGGAAGAGGAGGAGGTGAAAGACTGGAAGGCGGAGAACAGAATGAACGGGTCGGGGAAGAGGAAGGATGCGGATTACGGTTGCCCGCCGATTACGATGTCTACCGACGACGGCTGTGGTCGTTTGACATGATGATGTGCCGCGGAAACAACAGGCCCGAGGTTTGTTGATAGGTGAACCGAGGAGGGAGGGCCTGCAAGTTTAACCCGTCCCTTCAATTATCCGTGACACCGAGGAATGCCGGTTGTGATAACGATTATTTCGACTGTAGTAGCGGTCTTACTGGTGTCTTGTCTGCGGTGACCCTGTCCTTTGGTTTACGGTACAGCTGCCATCATGCTTTTAGCTGTCATTTTAGCATCCTCACCGACTGATCTCCGCTCGTGCGCTGCTGCTGCTGGCTGGATGTCAAACTGAACTGTAAAATCAAAAGAAACCAGCCAAAAAAAAATACCACAGTTTCGTTTCAACATGGAGGTGTTACAACCTCTCTGGCTGACAGCTCTTTTCATATGGACAACTTTATATCCGTTCTGCGGCGGTCAGCCCGCTCCGGACGCCGCGGGCCTGCCTACAGCAATTCGCGTGCCACTGCGGCAGGGCGCTCGCGCTGAGCAGCCGGCGCCGCTGCGTCGCGTCGCCTCAACGGTCAGTCTCGAGCGCGGTGTCACGGGGAGGGTCGGTGCACGCAGGCGAAGAGGAGTGACAGCAAGCGGTATCAGTTTCGTGGACATGATTGATAACCTGCGTGGGAAGTCCGGCCAAGGGTACTACGTGGAGATGGCCGTGGGCTCTCCTCCACAGAAGGTAACACGCTTTTTTTTGTCCCTAGAAGATACATCATTGGTATGATGACATGGTCCCACGGGCCTATTATTATTGGCCAATAAATGTGCACGAGTTTCCTTTAGCCATTAGAAAAGACAACCTTCATATCCAGAATAAGTAAAACCAGCCGATATTCAGATAAATAAATGATGTCTTTGGTCTGAATTTCACTTTAACATATTTAGGTTATAAAATAGCCTATAGCCTACACGTTTAACATAAACGTACTAATGAAATGGAATGCTTTTTTTTAGTTAAGGGCAAAAAACCCACACCTGCATCTTATTACTCATTACCTCTG
Source organism: Sphaeramia orbicularis (assembly GCF_902148855.1). Taxonomy (NCBI): domain Eukaryota; kingdom Metazoa; phylum Chordata; class Actinopteri; order Kurtiformes; family Apogonidae; genus Sphaeramia; species Sphaeramia orbicularis. The sequence goes on along the minus strand of NC_043969.1, from coordinate 10,484,638 downwards.
CCTTCTTTGGCGGAGGTAATGAGTAATAAGATGTATCTTTCCATTGGGGTTTGTCTGTCTGTCTGTCTGTCAGCAAGATAACTCAAATTTTCAGGAAATGTTGATACTGGCACAAGGAACAAATGATAAAATTTTGGTGGTGATTGGGGGGGGGGCGCTGAACTGCCTTGGCGGAGGTCTGCGCTCTCCAAGTGCTTTTCTAGTTTAACAAATGAAATTTTGTGAAACTGCTTACATATGTGTAGCTCAAACCTTATTTGTTAAAAATCATTGCCTTTATTAATGCTATATTATTCTTATTGGTTTTCTGTATGACTGATGTACAAATATGCATCACACTAGATTTTATATATCCAAACAATGAAGATTTTACATGCTTCATATTTTTTGAGTCAAATATTGACCTGTCAAACAGAATGCTATGAGATACTGATGTGAGATTTGCATTCATTGGTATATTGATGGGGTTTACCATCTCTTATATGTGGCAGAATGATATTTTGCACATTTGCTGGAACTTCTTAATTTTAAAATTAGTAAATGTGTAAGATGTAAAATTTCTTTTTGATTGTGAATTTATCTTAGCCCTCTATATGTGTTCATACCCATCATTTTGTAAACAACCAATTTGGCTATAACATTAAAATAGTATAAGATGTCAATTTTGATTAGAAGTTGAGTTTATCATTTGTTATACGCTCTCCTAACTCTCATAGCGTTAATATGAAACTGTATTTTGATCGTAACACAAGGTAACGCTGTATAGTGCAAAAGGGCGATAAACATGCATATGAAATCCGTTTAAAAAATATATTTTCTGTTTATCCCATGCTGTTGATGACCCTGCAGTGACAGATGGCCTGTGTATTTGTGTGTCAGAGAGAGAGAGAGAAAAGACCAAATGATACAGACAGATAATGGAACCATTAATTCTGTGGAGTGAGGAGTGCCAGCTGGGTGCAGCTGCAGTGTACAGGCTGGCACACAGAGGGTGATGGGTAGAGGGAGAAGGGAAAAGTGATGAGGTGGTAGAGGAGAAGGAGAGGGATGAGGGAAAAGAGAGAGTGAGCTATGGAAGCAAACTGAGGAGAGTGAACAAGAAAGATGGAAAGAGGTACAGAGCCTGGCTAAAAAACTAGCAAATAGCTAAGACCCTTCTATCAGATAACTACTGCAGTGATTAATATGTTTCAGTAGCAACAAGGTATTTAAATCTAACAGACCATGAGGTAGATTCCTGTTTCTTAAACAACGATACCAGAAAACATATCCTGTATGACTGGAAAAGTTGTAACGCTGTTTGAGAGGGGTCAAATTATTGACCTGCATCAAGTGAAGAACAACACCTAAGGAGATGCTGAAAGTAGTGAAATTAGGTTATTAGAAATTGTCCAATGCATTATTAACACTTGTAAAGACAAGAAGGAAGGTGTGATCACTTAAACTTTTTGTGAAATCACATCATTAAAAGTCAACGTAACAACTCATAGTTATATGTAGTTAGGGAAAGTCTGAGCATATCCACACACACAATGTGAAGATAATTCAAGGGATTGGGACTAACAACTGTGTAGTTTTAAGAAAACATAATTTCTTCAACAACCAGTACTTTTATTAGAGAGCATAAAGATAAGACTGTGTTTCAATGAAAAAAGTCATGTGGTCGGATGAGTCCAGATTGACCCTGTTCCAGAGTGATAGGGTTAGAAGAGAGGTGGATGAAGTGATTACCCATCATGCCTCGTACCTATAGTACAAGCCTGTGGGGGCAGTGTTATGATCTGGGGTCGCCTTAATTGGTCAGGTCTAGGTTCATTGAAGTCCATAAAATGAGGTCAGCTGAACCTGAATATACCGAATGACCAGATGTGAACATTAGTGGATTTTTTTCTTTCCTACTGACACAGACAATACCAGGTTGAAGATAACAGGATTCATCAGGATCACATTGTGAAAGCACATGAGACATCATTTACACCCATGGATGGGACACCACATAGTTTAGACCTGAATCCTGATTGAGAATCTAGCGCATATGGTGGAGAAGACTTTATCCCATCATTTGTACAAGATCTTGGCCAGAAAATTCATGCAATAATGGACGGAAATTAAATTGCTGAAAAGATTTCCATTATGAACACATACTGAATTCAAAGATAAAGGCCATCCAGTGAAATAATGGAGCGTGGGACTATATTTGGCCAGGCTGCGTATAGGTGAACTTTTTTTTTTACAGCAGTTTTAACAAAAAGAAAATTATATCACATCACAGTACAAATCCTTATATTTTCCAGTTTATATGCATTTTATACACTCAAAGCAATTTAATAACGTACCGAGGCCACACTGTGATTTTGAATTATGTTCTTTCTTTACACTCTTTAGATTTATGTTTCATCATCCTGGCATTTTACGACTCAAGGCAGTTTTACAACATAAAAAACAAACCTAGGTACCACAACCAGCAGCATGATTTGGTGAAAACGTCATATTGGAATTATTTTGTGCAGTTGCACTTATTGCGATTTCAGCCTGCTTGCTTAGTTACCAAAGAAAATGACCAAATTACTCATTTAGAAACATCAAGTCAAACTTACAGACTTACAGACATACAGTAAATATAAGAACTTATAATTGAATGAAAATAAATTAACCCAAAAAGCCCCAAACAGCCACCAGTGACCAATACCATCTACTGATCTAAAATGTTTAATACCTGTCAATCCACTAATCCTGTCAATAAATGCAGTTTGTCATCTTTTCATGGTCGTCAGATATAACTCATCTGGATGTTCAGAGGCTCCGTAGTGAACATGGAATTACCATCAACATTGATTCACCAGTAAAACCCATGGAGTTTGATCAATGACAGTGGATGGAGACACTTGATTTTTGCTTAGTTAATGTTATATATTGTTGAAAAAGTGACGTTGCCTTCATTTTTCTCTGTTTCTGATATCATGATAATCAACTTTAATCTGAGCTTTTATGAACATCTACATGATCAGTGAATTAAATATAAGAAAATACCTGATTTTCATTGAAAACATGTAAAATACAGAGGATGATATTACAATAAATGGTGATAGATAACTTAAAAAAGGTTAAATACGAAGAAAAATTCATTTGGGAACTGCCAAAAAAGTAGCACTGGGTCTTTATGGGTTAAATGACATGAAAATACTAATGTCATCTGTAATTAGATCACCCTAAATCTTCCTTAGGTTGGATGTTTAGATTGCAGTCTTTTGTGATTCTATAATTGCACAGATTGAAAGTGTAATTCAACTAATTGTGCAGTAATATGAAAAGCTGTTTGTGGATGCACTGATATTGAGGAGATTTACTTGTTAGGTATTGAAATTTGGTATCGACTGACTAGACTTTTCTGATACTTAACAGTGTCTAAGCAAGCTGTTTAGTGTCTAAAAACATCTATGTTGGAGATCCATCCTTATTTATGACAGAAATGAGCCCAAGGATGTGTTGGACCCTGGACTATTAAGGATGCCATAGTTCTTAAATTTTAAATAGGTGTTTGATTTTACATTAATTATGATGAATAACTATGCACATTATGATTTGAGAAACTAGTCAAAGAGGTGAACACCACAAAGCTCAAAAGTAACATTGGTGAGGTATCCAAATATAGGAAGTATTCCATCTCTTTGGATGTTGCTCTCAAAGTGCACAAGTGGGCAGTCTAGACTGTGTTAAGAAATGGGTAAAAGTTTTACTGTTCTGCGCCTGCTTTGCAATTTAATGGACTTTTCCTTGGCATATAACCCACTACGCCATCAAATTTAATGAAAGTCTCTGCAAACAACCGCAAAAAACATATCCTTGGCAGAGGAAAAATGACTTTCGCTAGTCTCATCCAGGATAATTTCACTAAATATGAACTGGGAATACAGACAGTTTGACCATGGCGTATTGCTGCTGTTACTGTCTTCTAAAGCTATTTCTCTTGTTATGATTGTATATCTTTAAAAGCTGTTGTACTGTTTCTGATATTACTGTACTGTTTCTGATATTATGATGATCTGTTTGTAAAGTTTGTTTCTTTTGTTTTTCAGATTTAATTGATTATCACACGATGCCTTTAAAATATTTGCAGTATGAAGAAACAAAGCATTCTGATCAGTGATCAATTTTTTAGATGGTGTTTAAGATCTTAGAAGTCCTTAAACCCCACTAAAAATGTATAGGTTAATTTATCAGTCCATACACAAAATACACTGAAATGACCCTGTGAAAGTGGGACTGTTTCAAAGAACTGCATGATTGAGAGATTAAGTAAGGAAAAACATGGTCTCAGATTTTAATCATAACAGCCTTGGAAGTGATAAAATACCCCTCATTTTTCTTGAGATGTCTGTTATGGATATGACCTTAAGTCATTTACAATTACAATCAGATTCACTCCTGTTTGTTATGGCAACCAGGAGATAGTTTCTACTCCACAGACATGAGGGAAGGGCAAAGAATGGCTAGAACAGACAGACACTCATCTATCTGTCTTCCTGTGAGGACAGGAAGACACACACACACACACACACACACACACACACACACACACACACTTACAGAGAACAGGGAAAGACATGAGGTATGTGTGTCAGGATGCAGATTTTTCTGTGTCAGTGCATTTTATTGAGAACAAGACCAGGTGACTCAGAGCATATGCGCCTGTAAACATGAACCAGCTTTATTCTGTCTGGTCAGCATATATCTTTCCCAGGTTGGAAGATTGAGCGTACATAGGCTTATAACTGATGGTATTGCAGTGTTGTAAGTGCAGGCATGTCTGTGTATCAGGGACACACACACTGACATGTATCAGTGTGTGTGTCAGGCAGACTGTATTTATTCTGGGCTTTCAGTGCCCAGCCCTTGAGACAGTAGCACGTCTCTGGATATTTAAAGAGCCAATCCATTATTGAACAACCTGCTTTAGCTCTATGGCTGCCTGACAGCTTGTCTTTTTAAGTGTTTGTGTCCCCTTTCTTTTTTATTATTTTCTGTTATTCATTTTTCTATATTGAGCTTTCGCTTCTTTCCAGATAGGAGTATTTTGACATAAGCCAGCTTGCAACAAAATGTCACCTTCCTAAAATAATGAAAGTAATTTTTTCAAAATCTTCAGGGAATACAAAAAACTTAACCAGAAATTGCGTATTTTATGATTTAAGCTAAAAAGTCATTTTTGTGAACAAATGACTTGCGCAGTTCTTTAAGAAGGTGACGAAAATGTATTAATTGTATTAATTATGCAATACAGTACACACACAAACAGTTTGTGTAAAGTTGAAAGTATGCAATTTCAAATTGTGCAAATGCAAGAGTCATAGATTCATTGAAAGAATACATGTCTAAAGAAGCATTTGTTTATAAGGCACTAGTGTATGTGCATGAAACATTTTGTGAATGTCGTACCTTGTGCTCCATTCACACATCTAACTGTTTTGACTGATTATGCAAAATATGATACTCGCATAGAGATGCAGACAAGAGAGGAAGAGATGAGGGGGAGAGGGAGTAGAATGGGCAACCTGAGAGGACTGAAGGGTTAGTGTGGAGACGGAGAGGGCACAGACAAGGACACCAAGGGCAACAGGAAGCAGCAGGGGACATATACATACAGACTATATAGAGGGATCTCTATAAACTATTAATAACAAATGCTTGCTTTTGATGCAAAAGTCTTCTATTGTACATGGAAAAACACACACATCATTACTGATGTGTTACTAATTCATTAAATTATTATTATTATTATTATTATTATTATTATTATTATTATTATTATTATCAATAATAATAATAATAATAATAATAATAACAACACTTTAGCTACACTGTTTTTCACCTCAGTAGTGAAATTGTTTAAAAGAGGATTTTTGTCTCCAAGGGAGCAAAGGTTGAGACTAAACCATAACTTAATCAATTTTATAGTGTAACCTCAGCATCAGTTTCACAAACCTATTGATTTCTGTGAAATGTACTGCAGGCAGTATTTATTTAATACAGAAGCTCTCTTCTCTTTTTGTCTTTGCCTTTTCTGCTCTTTAGCTGAACATCTTGGTGGATACTGGAAGCAGCAATTTTGCTGTTGGTGCAGCTGCTCATCCCTTCCTACGCAGATATTACCACCGTTCACTGTGAGTACTGACACAATTATGGGTCAAATAATAGGGGTCAACAGGGTGGACAATGATACCGATTATTAGCAATTAAAGAAAAAGATTACTAAAATTTATTTATAAAACAAATAAACTGTCTGTCGGTCTGTCTGTCTGTCTGTCTGTCTGTCTGTCTGTCTGTCTGTCTGTCTGTCTGTCTGTCTGTCTGTCTGTCTATCTATCTATCTATCTATCTATCTATCTATCTATCTATCTATCTATCTATCTATCTATCTATCTATCTATCTATCTTTATATAGGATGTTATGTAAAAATACATTCAGCATCATTAAAATGCTGAATGTAGGATTTGATAGTCAGACAGGGAGATTATCAGTGCATCCCTAACATATACACTCTATTCTAGTGGATATGACCAAAGATATTACCATAATATAAATCTTTGTCTCGGGTAGCATTGATATTTATAACAAGACATGTTAATTCATTATTTTGTAGTGTAAATGTTGATTTGTGGATCCCAGTTATGGTTTGAATTTAGTCTTTACACTATTCTTAATAGTCAGAACATGAAATTCTCTGCAGCAAAACAGCAGCTAGAACAAGCCAGCCATCCAGTTTACCTGTAAACAGTGCAGTGTTCTGGTACAAACAGTTCAGCATCTTCTTACTGTTTGTTCTTCTTATTCTTTGTGGGTTAAGCAGGCTAGTTTAGGGGTGCAACAGTTCAGGTAGCCCAGTGATTGGACATTAAATTGCAGGGGTGGGCTTTCGCCTACCTGGACAGGCACACACACTGCAGTCCATAAGGGCGGATTCTCCCATGCAGGGTGGACTGAACGATTCAGTAATTTCTCAAGTACTGTTACATCTGTAGACTAGATGCTACACTGCTGTACTACCACCCTATACTGGCCACAAGCTTTCAGGTGCAATCTAAACACTGAACTTATCCTAAAGATTGATCAAACACTTGTTCTATTTATATTGAGAGAAATCATATTTTGATTATTACCATTACTGTTTTTGTTTCAGTTAGCCATACTATATAATGTTAAAAAGGAGTTTTTGGATATCGTAGTAGTCTGTCAGCAGAAAATCACTTCACTAACAACATCAGTTGCTCTGCTGACTTATTGTAATAGTTTTATTTTTTGACATACACTGTAGTTACGTATGTATTTCATCTTTTTTCGTCAGCTCCAGCTCATACCATGACCTCGGCAGGAGTGTGTATGTGCCCTACACTCAGGGCCGCTGGGAAGGTGAGCTGGGCACTGATCTGGTCTCTGTTCCACATGGTCCCAATGCTACACTGCGAGCCAACATAGCTGCAATCACCCAATCAGATCGCTTCTTCATCAATGGATCCAACTGGGAGGGGATTCTGGGTCTGGCCTATGCCGACATAGCACGGGTAAGAGGAGAGTTATGACTTTATCCCAATGAAATCTGAAAAAATAGACTGTGAAGTATATGTAACTGGATTTAACTAAGCAAATAGCTATGGTAGTAGATTTATTGGCTGTTATTACAAGGATTGAGATGTTGAAACAGCAACAAGTTATTGAACCCTAACTGATGCAATGAATAACCTCTAATTTCTTAAACAATTAATTTGCTAGAGAGTATAAAGATTGGACAATTCATCAGGCTTGTGAAAGTGTGGTTCAGGGAGCATGAGACCTTTTCACATATGGATTGACCACCGCTGACTACAGATCTGAACCTGCTGGAGAAGACTTCATACAGTGGTCCAACTCTCCTGTCATTGACACAAGATCCTGTTCAAAAATCAATGAAACAATGAACAGTTTATTACAACGCTAGACAAGCATGACATGGTTTATAGAATACCAAAGTGACCGGTAGTCAAAGCTAAATGAAATGGCTGAGAACAGTTCTTAACCATTTTATCAGTCTTATGTATATATTTATGTTTTTTTTCTACCTGACATACAGGGGTTGGACAAAATAATGGAAACACCTTAAAAAATCAACAAAATATAATTTAATATGGTGTAGGTCCGCCTTTTGCGGCAATTACAGCCTCAATTCTCCGAGGTATTGATTCATACAACTTGTGAATTGTTTCCAAAGGAATTTTAAGCCATTCCTCAGTTAGAATACCCTCCAACTCTTTTAGAGACGATGGCGGTGGAAATCGACGTCTTACTTGAATCTCTAAAACTGACCATAAATGCTCAATAATGTTGAGGTCTGGGGACTGTGCCGGCCATACGAGATGCTCAACTTCATTAGAATGTTCCTCATGCCCTTCTTTAACAATTCTAGCTGTATGGATTGGGGCATTATCATCTTGAGGTGAAGGTGTTTCCATTATTTTGTCCAAGCCCTATATTAGTTATTAATTAATTAGTTGTTTGTTTTCATAGTATGGTGTTGCTGCTATTTACTGTGGTCTTCCCCATGTAAATAAAGTAATACATGTGTTATTACTATTATTTTTGTGTCTTATTTTGGTCTGTAGCCTGATGAGACGTTGGAGCCTTTCTTCGACTCCTTGGTTCGTCAGACTTCTGTCCCCAACCTCTTCTCTCTCCAGCTCTGTGGGGCTGGATATACCCAAAACTACTCTTTGGGCAGCGCTACTGTTGGCGGCAGCATGGTGAATTAGGCACACATAATAAGTTCATCAAACACCCTAATTGTTGCCAGTATTTCTGATAATTGTTTTTTCTTTTAGATCATTGGCGGAGTGGATTCTTCATTGTATGTAGGAGAGCTCTGGTACACTCCGATCCGCAGGGAGTGGTATTATGAAGTTATCATTGTGCGCATTGAGGTGAATGGACAGGACCTCAATATGGACTGTAAAGAGGTAAGATCTGACAGCAAAGAACGAACAATTTGCCATGCGTACCTCACAATGGGTATGTGCAAAGTGAAAGTGAAACTTGACACAAGTTTCTAATTCCTGTATGTTTCCTGCTGTTATGAAGTTCATTAGCCTTTTCCCTACCTCCTAAGGCTTCACAAATTTTCATTTGAGGGGGCAGGATGTTTGTTTATGCCCCCCCCCCCCCCCAAATGGTCCCAAGGCCTATTATATATTATACATAAGTATAGTAAGTCTAATGCGACTGATGTTTTTTTGTATCAAACGTATGGTATGGCGGCAAGGATTTTACAAGATCAACCTTACCAGTGGAAGGTACACCACAAGAGGACAGTATCACCACTGATTTACTGGACAGACTCTAATTCATAAGATCCTTATTTGTTTCAATGCAATATCGATTAAGTTAGGGATATGTCTGTAACAATAACAATTTTGCTTAAATATGGAAGAGATTTTTTTTTGTTTTGTTTTGTTTTTTTTTAATTACGCTGCTAATCATAGAAGGAGCTCCTAACCTGGTGTATTATTAAAAAATACTAGCACACTGACCCATGGGGATATCTAGGGATATAAGTTAATAAATGCATTGTTCCTGTTTTTAACTTCATTTCCTGTCATGCAGCATGGTACTGCACTTCAGGTCAACCGAGCTACATGATTATAAGGCTTTTGTATTCCGAAATACCCAATATCTCCCAAAATATTGCCCCTATCAACTTGCCAAGATATTTAATGTGGAGATGGCACTATTCCTCAACTCTAGATACCAAATTGGCCAGTTAAAAATTTATCAATTTCTCAGAACTGTGCAGATACACACACACACACACACATACACACACTACAGCAGTTAAGTTAAAGTTCAAGCTTTTTCTCACCCATAGGGAAAGGTCTATATTAAATAGGTAGCTATGGGGTGTGTGTATGGGAGTGTGTTAAACAATTTGAAATTGTTCAAATGAATATCCATTTAATTTTTTTAAACAATCCCTATAGAGAACCAAAGTCTCACCACTCCCACCCCACTGGACTTTGTAAAAAAAAAAAAATATATGAACGTCAGTCAATGACAAGAAACAAATAATATATTGTTTCTGATAGAACTGTGCCACCATTTACACATATGATTTTTGTCAGTCTAAAAGATAATTGCACAAAACAAGAAAGCTGTGGTATATGGCAAAGATCATAAAGAAACGCCTGTTGTTTTGTGTTCAGAAGGGCTGAAGGCTTCATCTCTTGTTGCACCATGATGAATGTCACCAACTTAAAAACAGACAGGCTTTATAATGTTTCTTTGTAAATTTAATTCAACATGCAGCTCAAATGCTTCAGACCTTCCTGTTGTTGAATGAGTTGAATCAGTCACTTCACTCATCAACATTCCAGCTTTGACTGTTATATTTTTTAGCACAATGCATGCTTAAGGGATGACTGAATCTTCAGTCACCTAAAGTAGGTTTCTCAGTGTCTACAGGATCAGCAAATCGTTCCATTTCCATATGGAGAAAAAAAAGGAAGACTACACATTTGACACTGCGAAAACATCATTGTGTGCTTTTTAGAAATTTGAGATGTCTTTAAAACACTAATATGATGGTTTTTGTGTGTTTCACATGAACACAGGATGCATTTGTATTCTGATTCCTAAAAGAATGTGGACATATGCAAACATCTCTATATGGTGGTCTGACTTATTGGATCTCAGTGTGTCCTGAATACAGTCACTCCTGGCATTAGAGTTTTCTGTTTGTGTTCAGATCACTCAGGATACGTGTTAATGCATGTTAGGGTTAAGGCTATGCATACATCCATTTGTATGATCTGTTTTTATTTGTTTTAAATTGTTGATTGATCCCAATGACAAATAATAAGTGTATAATATTTCTTATTATGGATATATTTTACAGTACAACTATGACAAGAGCATAGTGGACAGTGGCACCACCAACCTTCGGCTGCCTAGAAAAGTTTTCCAGGCTGCAGTCAAGGCGATTGAAGCAGCCTCTTCGGTCAGTGTCTGCTATAATTTACTTTTCTGTTAGCCCTGTGAGGCAACCTTGTTGTGATATTGGGCTCTACAAATAAACTGATTGAAATTGAATTGAATTGTTATTTACAGTGTGTACATTTTTCTCAGACTTATGTAGTCAAATGACAAATTGCTGAAGTTGTTTTCCTCTCCATTGCATTATTGCCTACTTACCTGCCTCACGATGCTGAAATGTCATGAGGCAGTACAGGAAGGAAAGAGTGACTGTCCTCCTGACCCTGTTTTTCAGACAGAACAGTTTCCCTCTGGGTTCTGGCTAGGAGAGCAGCTGGTATGTTGGCAGGCTGGCACTACACCCTGGCACATCTTCCCAGTCATCTCTCTCTACCTGATGAGTGAAAACCGCAACCAGTCCTTCCGAATCTCTATCCTGCCCCAGGTAATTTCAATAGGATTATCATTCTAAAGTTAGGGACGAATGTTTGAATATGATTTGTCCCTGAACAATATGTAAAAGTATTTTATTTAAAAGCCTTGCTTCCGTCTAAGAAAAATACTTCGTATTAAATAATAATACGAGTTTGTTGCATTTTTCTAACAAAATCATTCAATCTATTTATGTACAGATATGATCAATTTCTGATGTCCACTCAATGTTTGTCACGGATGCCTGTCCACATCACACCTGTATGTTAGAAAAGTAAAGCCATCACATTTTGTGTGTGTATGTGTGTATATATATGCCTTTACACACACATAAACTTTAATGGCATTCCTTTCACTATCTGCACGGTTTAATATGGAGTTGGCCTTTGCATCTATGACAGCTTCAACTTTTCTGGGAAGGCTTTCCATGAGGTTTAGGAGTTTCTTTAATGTGATTTTTTTACCATTCCTCTAGAAGCACATTTGTGAGATCAGGCACTGATGTTGGACAAAAAAAAGTCCTGGTTTGTGTTCTCCCCTCTCCTTCATCCCAAAGGGGTTCTGTCTGGTTGAGTTCAGGACTCTGTGTAGGTCAGTCAAGTTCCTCCACAGAAAACTCACCTATCCATGTCTTTGTGGAACTTGGTTTGTGCAGTGGTGTACAATCCTGTTGAAACAGAAAGGGGCCATCCTCAAATTGTTCCCAAAAAGTTTAACACATGAAATTGTCCAAAATAACCATAGTATGTTGAAGCTTTCAAAGTTCCTTTCACTGGAACTAAGGGGCCAAACCCAACCCCTTTAAAACAGCCCCACATAATCCAAACTTTACACTTGGCACAATGCAGTCATGCAAATACCATTCTCCTGGCACCTGCCAAGTACAACTCGTCCATCAGAGCGTGGTCTGTCTCTCCAGAGAATAGTCCCCAACCGCTTTAGGTGGCACACACTACGCCACTGGATCCGAGGCTTTGTGTTGCCCTTGGTGATGTAAAGCTTGGATGTAGCTGCTCAGCCATAATACCCCATTACGTTAAGCTCTCTACACACTGTTCTTTGGCTAATATGAAAGCCACGTCAAGTTTGGACGTCTGAACCTGTTGACTCTGCAGAAAGTTGGCGATTTCTGCACACTGTTCAGCTCAGCCTCTGCCGCCTCGGCTCTGGTACTTTATGTAGTCTACCATTTTGCTGCTGAGTTGCTGTTGTTTCAAACTGCCTCTACTTTGTTATAATACCACTTAGAGTTGAGTGTGAAATATTTAGTAGTGAGGAAATTCCATGAGTGAACTTATTGCACAGTTGGCATCACGTCACGATGCTTGTATTCACTGAGCTCCTGAGAGTCAACTCATTCTTTCACAAATGTTTGCAAAAGCAGTCTGCATGCCTAGGTGCCTGGTTTTATACACCTGTGGCCAAATTCAATGATTTGGAGAGATGTCCCAATACTTTTGGCACTATATATATACAGGGTGGGGAAGCAAAATTTACAATGAACATTTAGTTGTTTTTTCTCAGCAGGCACTACGTCAGTTGTTTTGAAACCAAACATATATTGATGTCATAATCATACCTAACACTATTATCCATACCTTTTCAGAAACTTTTGCCCATATGAGTAATCAGGAAAGCAAACGTCAAAGAGTGTGTGATTTGCTGAATGCACTCGTCACACCAAAGGAGATTTCAAAAATAGTTGGAGTGTCCATAAAGACTGTTTATAATGGAAAGAAGAGAATGACTATGAGCAAAACTATTACGAGAAAGTCTGGAAGATACTATTAAAGAAGAATGGGAGAAGTTGTCACCCCAATATTTGAGGAACACTTGCACAAGTTTCAGGAAGCGTGTGAAGGCAGTTATTGAGAAAGGAGGACACATAGAATAAAAACATTTTCTATTATGTCAATTTTCTTGTGGCAAATAAATTCTCATGACTTTCAATAAACTAATTGGTCATACACTGTCTTTCAATCCCTGCCTCAAAATATTGTAAATTTTGCTTCCCCACCCTGTATATATATATATTTGTGTGTGTGTAACTAACGAGATGAAAGTAGTGAAATTAAACTTCTATGGTGTTAAAGCATCACTTTAGTTTTTTTTGTCATGTAAATGGAATTTTTATGAATAAGTCCACTGAATAAGTGCTTAGTTTTGCTTTCCTGTGCATTCCTACAGGATCATTTCCATCAGAATTCACCCTATCCTTCAGCTATTTTAATCCTCAATAAATTAAAACTTAGCAAGGTACCAGAAGGAAACAATACTGACCACATTTCAAAGAGAACTACTTTCCCTTTCAATGGCTGTAGCTTTGAAACACTTTCTAAAGCTTTTCATAAAATTCTGAAAAGTCATTAAAGGGGTTTAATTCAGTGCCAACTAGTGTGGCCTTGATGTTGGTGGAATGAATATATGATTTGACATTGAGATTTAGAACAGAGGTTCAGCGCTGTAAACCTGATGGAGGCTTGTGATCTCTGTGCCAGCAACAAAATGGAACAGAGTAGAGATTTTACCTTTTTTTACATTCCTAATTAATTCCTACAGCTACAGTTATAACGTTATCAAACTGAAAGCACCATTTATTGTATTCTGTCGACCAGCTGTATACAATAAATGAAGCTGTAAAGGCCAACTGAGAGAGAATGTGACAGTGCTCTTTGGTGGACAAACTATATGATGGAAACTTTCTTTGAAAAGTTTTCTGAACCACAGCTTTGCCATTTCTGTTCTGATATATGTGTAAAAGAACAGCCAACATATGCCAATTACAATATGCATGCTTAGTTCAAATCCTCAAATATGGTGGATGCTGATGAGTTAGAAATTGCACATGTAACCCTATTTCTTGACCTTTCTTCCTCTGTGCAGCAATACCTGAGGCCAGTTGAGGATGTAGCCTCAGCCCAGGAGGACTGCTATAAGTTTGCAGTCTCCCAATCTAGTACTGGGACAGTGATGGGGGCTGTCATCATGGAAGGCTTTTATGTTGTTTTCGACCGTGAGAAGAAACGAATCGGCTTTGCTGTCAGCACTTGCCATGGTGAGGAACAGGAACAGGGATGAGGAATATCTATCATTCCATGTATAAGTCTTTAGAAAGTCTAAAATCCAATCCTGAATTTTGAGCCTTAAAATTACTTTAACTTTTGAAATTTTGATTGGTTTTAATGGATTACACTTCGTGTTTGGTTGAAGCCTATGGAATGTGATGGATTTGAAGCCTGCTGCACCTTGTACAAGACAGTGCTCTAGTTAGGTACATGGGAGTTTCATGGAAAGTCCAAAAATTCTTACAGGACCTGAAATAGGTTCCAAATTACCCTCATGATGGTCTTAAGAAGTCTTAAATTCAGTAGAAACGCCACATTGTAAGAAATTTGGCTTGGGCTTCCACTAATGCTGTCTCTGTTAAACATTAAGAAACATTCTGCTCACATAAAATAAGTGTTAAGGCAACTAAAGGGAACAAAGAAGAGCATATCTAAAATATAGTAAACAAAAATACTGATGAAAAGAGATAGCAACACATGCACCCATGCAATTGTAAGTGTCAGAAATATCTAGAAGTGTTTTCCAAAGCCCAAGATGATGTTTTCCAATGTCTTGTTTGATTCACAACTCAAAGATATTTAATTTCCTGCCATAAGGATTAAAAAACCACACTTGAAATTTACTTGCTGCAACTCTAGTCCAATGTGTAAGAAGTACTTGGAACTAAAGCAGCCTCTATAGGGGAAAATGAGGCCAGGGGTAGTCAGTGGGTTACAATCAGCAACTTCAATATTCCACCCCTAAACATTACATACTGAAACTTGAATATAGCCCATTTTTGTGTGTTAAACTACAATGTCATTCTTTTGTTTTTAGTGCATGATGAGTTTCGTACAGCCTCTGTGGAGGGCCCATTCCATGGTGTGGACCTGGAGGACTGCGGCTATAACATTCCCCAGACTGATGAGTCTACTCTTATGACGATCGCCTACATCATGGCGGGTATCTGTGCTCTCTTCATGCTGCCGCTGTGTCTCATGGTGTGCCAGTGGCGTTTTGCCCGCTGCCTCCACCCACATGGGGACTTTGCTGATGACATATCGCTACTTAAGTGAAAGGGTAGAGGAGGGAGTTAAAAGTTGTTATAGACATGTTTACTTAAAACACAGAACAAAGATGGATTATGGGAAGAAAAGCATAGTGTGTGTGCAATGTCACAAAATACTGGTGCTGTGAAAAAAGAAGATGCTTTTTTTCAGGTATATATTATACAGTGGACAGAAATGACAGCCGTACAGTGGAATCATGGCCAGATTAGCTGCTGTCAAAGGTGATAGGAGGATAACAAGAGCCATCATTTTGTATGAATGACAGAAACCTTGTGACATCACTGTCAGCTGTGCCTATGTACATTAAAGACCCTGTGTGGACGAGCATAGGTGCAGCAGCAGAAGTGGAACACCAAGTAAAATGCAAAATAAAACATTCTGCTCTGCAGCCTGCTCACAGTTATAAATTATGGATAAATAGCCCACTACGATGGATTGGATTTGAAATGTTGAAGGTTATGTCTATGTAAGAAAAAAATGTGGTGCAAACATTTCACAGATATGGAAAAATGAAAACTTAAGTCTAAATATGAGATGGAACTCCATCTGTATGAGTCACTTACGTGGAATTATGGTTATGTGTGTATGTGTGTATGTCTGTTGTTGTGGTTAATGAGTAAATGAAACAAGTATGATAAATGTGAGCATGCCTGTTTGTGCGGACAACTGTAATATAAGGGAAATGTATACTGAAAGTTTATGAAAATGAAAAGATAAGTCTGAACTACGAAAGTCTAAACTACTGAGTATGAGTATATGAACCAGGTGTGCTTATGACACATGGTGTAAATCAAGAATAAAAAGGCTAATTTGGTGAAATATCAGATTAACAGAAAATACTATATACAGTTTTACTTGATGTGAAACTGAGACTACTGAACATAGTCAATATCAGATGTCACTTGTATTGATAGCTTAACTGTATCTATTGTACATTAAATCTTTGCATTCCAGAACTTCTATTTGCGCAGGCACAGACACACACATTGCTTATCCTTGACAACTACTACCGTCTGATTATTTACACATGTAACACATTACATTTTAATGAACCAAGATGCAATAGGGCTTCTTTCACAAACACAGAAACAGCCTAACTCACTACATCCTTTAATGGGACCATAATCTTTGTCAAGAAAACAAACCCAAAGTATGTTATGTGCTTAAGAACACAATGTATGTCAACAAGAGACCTTTGGTGTTGACTCTCAGCAAGCTGTAAATATATCAACTCAAAAGTGTATATTTATCTGTGAGGCCAGGCTGGCAACACCAATAAAGTAATTATTGTAACTCTTACATGTTTGTGACTTTTGTTTCTTCATACATATTTACCAAGTGACTTGATGATTATAACCCCTGGTTTCCTCATTTACCAGTTGGTGCCAATGGTTATTATAGCAGACTGCTTCCATGGTAACAGAGGTCTAAGTTGTACATTAGCCTGATATAAGAGCCGTTAGCCTTTTAAGCTTAGAAAAGTAATATCAGCAACCTTAAGATTTTTGGGCAAACATCCAACATTTACTTATACTAAAATCTATATATATGCTGGATATCTAAGTGCAAAATCTAACATGCCTTCATGAAACTGACACCTGTGATGTGATCCTGGGAAAGAACTTCAACTGTTGGTGGCGCTGTTTTCATGTTTCATGATGAAATACACAAGGCACCAAATTGCATTGGATCTGGGATCAAATATAAACAAACATGAAACATATTTTAAATAAAATGGTGGGAATAAATTGGTGAGAAATAGACATATTTTTGTCAAGATTTAAAACTGAAATTAAAAAGTGTCTAGTGTCAAGAGTTATCAGAAAAGTAGTCCAACCAGACTAAAAAGTACATTTTTCTGGATAAAATTAAAGGAGTTAAGAGTTACTTTGTCAATATGAAGGAAAAAATGTTTTGATTTTACATACCACCACTGTGTTGAAATAATGACAATAATATACACTGAGCAGAATATAAATGTCCCATGTACAGTATTTGTGTAACACCAACGAAACACACAGCCCAAAATGAGCTCATCATGTCTTATAATTGTAAAACATGATCAATTCTCTTGATTTGTCAACAAACAGCCTTAACAATTTAGGCACTCCTTATGCCGGGGATAATAAAAGGACACCTCAAAATATCAAATTTCATTAGATGTCACCATGCCACAGATGTTGCAAATCATGCGGGAACATTCCATTGGCATGCTTGATGCAGGTATGTCCACCAGAGCTGTTGCTGTAAAGTTGAATGTTCAGTATTGAATGATGAGCAGACGGTGTGTTGCTCTACAGGAAGCCAAAGGTGGACGCATAAGATATTGAGTGGTGATTTCTTTCAATCGGCCCTATTTGAGGAGATTTTTTTTTTTTTAAATCATACAAGTTTTTTATTTCTTTGTCCAAAGGAATTTTTTAATACAAGTTTTTTTTAGGAGATTGTTTTTATACAAATTTATTTTCATTTCAGGGATACATTTATTTTTCAGATACTTCTTTTTAATAAATCTCGATCTTTTTTTTTCTTATAGTGGATAATTTTTTGGGCTGTTGCCCCTCTTGGCCACCCTAATCTACACAATGCCACTTTGGGAATCCCAGCTGTGTGGAAAACATCATGTATTATACTAGATGAGCTAAACAACTGCAAACTGGAAGCTCAAACATCACACATCATGAAAACTCGGAGCAGTTGCTTCTGCCTCTACTGAGACCCCATGTCAAACATGCACCAGACCCCTGCAGTTTGCATACAAACACCCTGGGGCGGATGATACTGGTGGTTAAGTGACGATTATGTCATGTTTTATTTTTAAAGTGTGTTCAACACAATCAAACCCTCCATATTCACACCCAAACTCCTTTGTTTCCTGGATCACAGACTATTTTATTTAATTTTTTCCATTCTTTGTTTATTTGGAAAAGTATACAATTCAATATCCACACATCAAATTTGAACGAAGATGTTAATCCAAGATTTTTAGTCAAATATAGAACAAATAAAACAAGAAAGAAAGAAAAGTGGGCAGGAGGAGAGGGCTGACTCCACTACTTCATCAACAAGATAAAACACACTAATGTGTGTATGTTTACATTAACCTAAACAGAAATGTATATCATATAAATGTTTTTACACAACTGATTATTGATTCACATCAATTATAGGTTTTACATAGTCTGTCCATTTTGACCAAATAGTGAAAAAAGATTCCCTTTGAACCATAGAACAAAATGTTAGTTTCTCCAGAAGTAAGATGTCCTGTATGATATCGATCCATTCTTCAGTTGTGGGTGCTTCAGGCTTTAACCATTTTCTAGTGATAGTCTTTTTACTTGCTGCCAAAAGTATTAACAACAGTTTTTTTTTTAATCTTTCAGAGTCCACTTATCACGTGAAATATCTCCTAAATACAGGGCTTCACATTTACAAGGAATTTTTTCTGTAAAAGTGTTATTTAAATGCTCACATAGCTGCTCCCAGAATGCTTTATTATTTGTTCCACAGAGTCTCCAACAGGTGTCTCCACTGCCCTAATGTGGATCACAGACTATTTGATAGGAAGCCCAATAGTTCATCAGGCTGGGGATCTGTATCTCTGGGACAGTAGTAATGAACAGCACTGGGGCTCCACAGGAGACTGTTCTGGGTCCCTTCCTATCCATGTTTTACACAGTAGATTTTAAGTACTCCAGTCCATTAGAAAAGGGGGAATGTAGGCACTTGACCAAACCCTCTGTGAGTGGAGCCACAAAAACTGCCTCCCACTGAACGCCTCTGTTAATGCTAAAATATTTTCTCTTAAATGTCATGAATTCATTGTGACCTCGCAACTGTCATTTCTGTTCAATAAGTATGAACTCATTGCAACCTTCTCTGTAACAGTCTCACCCCCGCACTTTCTACAAAAATACTTAGAGCAGTTCTCTCCTTTTGAGAGGAGTCTACAGGCACAGACACTCTTGCTCTTTTCCGACCACAAGTCTCATTTTGCCCCAGTCATGGGCAACCAAACATCCTGTTTTCAACGTCTCCAGAGGAACCAGGAAAAGACATGACAGCACATACATGACAGCACCTGTATCAGACCAATAATATAGCTCTGTGTTGTAATCATTCCATAAATGGGTAATGTACTTTTTTCCTGCATCTTTTCCTGTATAAGACGATGCACACACAATGTTCAGGGGGGAACTCTTACAGAGAAAGGGCGAAGCTCTGTCTGTACGAATTTTCACTTGTGTAAAGCACTTTGAATTGTCTTGTACATGAAATGTGCTGTATAAATAAACCTGCCTTGCCTTGCCTTGTGCACAATAAAGGGTCGCATGATTGACTGCCTTGGTGGAGGTCTACACTCTCCAAGTACTTTTCTAGTTTAACTATATTTTTTACTTATTGTTGGATCTTCATCTTCATTCTCTTTAATTTATTAAATCATTTATATTTTGTCTTTTTTGTTTAATTAATTAATTTCTTCTTGTAGTTTCTATGTCTTCTTATTAATGAGGTGAGATTAATTTAATAAGCCCCCCGTGGTTTTTTATGGAGGACTGAACCTGCCATATTGAAAAATATATCATTAATTAAACATAAAAACAAGCATGCTATTATTTGTCAAACTCCATGGATTTTACTGGTGAATCAATGTTGTAGAAGATGACAGTGTTTCCACATTCACTACGGAGCCTCTGAACGTCCAAATGAGTCATATCTGATGACCATGAAAAGATGATAAACTGTATTTAACACCAATTATTTACATGTATTGATAGGTTTAGAGGATCAACAGGTATTAAACAGTTCAGATCAGTAGATGCTTTTGGTTGCTGGTGGATGTTTGGGTCTTTATGGGTTAAATGGATAACATTTTTCTCTTAAATCCTACATTAAAAAAAATAAATAAATACTTCCATCTACTTCACCAGAAAATGTAAACAGTTCTAAGAAGGTCATCCTGAGTTGCTTGACATTAAAAAAAAAATTCCACAAAAATACCCTTTTTGAAAATTCATATTCATTCACTTAATTTATTCAAAATACAATATTGTTTGCATTTGTTGTACACATCTTTCTTATTGTGTTGGTTCTGTTTTAGTGTTTTTACTTGCTTCTTGTGTCCTGCTGTTGTGCCCTCTGTCAAAGCACTTTGTAAATTTTGTTTTTAAAGGTGCTATGCAAATAAAACTATTATTATTATTATTATTATTAGATAAAAAATAATTGTAGCTTCACTCATTAACAAGACATTAGAACTGTCCTCAGTCGGTAACCACAAACACAAATGTATGTCTGATATTACATACAGTGAAAACACTCCCACATCCAAGTGAATGTAATAAATCAAATGCATTTTTTCCATCAGTCATTTCTGCTGAACCCCCCCCCCCCCCCCCTTGAGACTTGAGCTGTGACAGCTCAAGTCTTCAGGGTTGGCCAGGTTTTATGCATTGATCACTCCAAGCATCACTGCACAAGCGTGGGTTTGAGATTCAATGTTGTCCATGATGATCTCTCCATTAACAAAAATTCCAACGTCGTCATAATGTCCAATTTCTCCACCCTCGTTGTTAGAGCATAAATGCCCATGGTAGTCTTCTGCATGTCTGTCTGGATGCCATCTGCACCAGTGTCCTTTGAATTGAAAGAAAATAGGAGAAAAAGACAAAAAATGAATCCTGTATCATTGACTTGAATTAAGCAATCATCATGGTCACATATCCAACACCTCCAAAGCTAATTCTAGCATTCTACTGATCTGTTCTTGTTTAAATGCATAAATAAAGGATCGATAAAGTCCTTGTTGTTTGCATGTACAGTTCTGCACTTCATGCAGTAGTGTACTGTAATAAAGTATTTGAAGTAGTTTCTGAGGTTTTCTTAGTTATTAATTTTACTATTACAACTTTTATTGATTGTCAGTCTGTCATAAAGCACTGTGATGCAGACCAAAAAAGAAGTTAATGTAACATCAGACAAATTCTGCTTCTAAAGCAAAGAAGTGTTTTATGACTGCATTCAAACTTCAGTCTGACTGAAATTTATCTGCTAAATTAAATGTTTGCATTACAGTAGATATTTTTACTTTGCTATAATCAAAAAAGAAAAGAAAAGAAAAGAAAAGAAAAGAAAAGAAAAGAAAAGAAAAGAAAAGAAAAGAAAAGAAAAGAAAAGAAAAGAAAAAAATAGACCCCTGGCTATAGCAACGAGATAATGGAGAATTTTTAATTGTGAAATCAACACATTTGTATGGACTGTCTTAGCTGGCTGTCTCCAGTGTAAGTAACATACAGATATTACAATTTTGAAACATATTAATGGAAAAATGTCGTTAGTGTTGGGACAAACATTCATAAATAATAACAATGATCTCCGGGAAATATATGAATCCCGCCCACTGAAGCTGGGTCTAGCTGTTGACCAATCGGCTTGTACGTTGGTTTGCGTAACTTCTGGTGACGTCACACAAGGCACGCAAATTGCTACCTGTGTGTTACGGAAATGAGATGAGAAGCTCAACGTTACTCAACCATTTCCCACAAAATTAATGACACATTATCACTGGAAAGGTAAGGTATAACTATTCGAGTGTTTTGTTTTTCATGGCGACTGATTAGTATTTTATAAAATTTGCCGTATTTCCTCTAGTTAGCTTTAGGTTACTAGCTCGTTAGCTTACCGACCATTGCCGTTGAAACTGGAGTCTGGCTGCACTCCCAAGTTGTTTTAAGAGTGTTTTGTTGTTACTGACTCGTACACGTATATGTATTAAATCGCTGTGTTTAAGCTGTATCTTTACACACGTTGTTCATCAATTGATAAACCTCAGCTAACTGTCCACTTGGCTAGCTGACCTAAACAAAAACTAGGCATCAGCAAAATTGAGAGCTAGCTTAACATTAGCTTACCTGAATGCTAACAGGTTTGATGATAAGCAAGTCTGAAAATTGTAGCAGCTGTTTTGGTCTCATGTTTTATGATGTTAATAGTATTAACAGCTCAGCTTTTGTTGTTAATGTACATTTTTAAGGGCGAGTACAATTATAAGGTTATTTTAACGTGTTAAAGTATTGGTATACTGTCGTTTTCCTTTCTTCCTTAGTTGTTCTTTTATTGAACCTCCAACCAACTACATTATGAATTTTTAAGTAATATACAAACAAGAAATTCAAGCACCATACAGAAAAGGTAACTGGAATAAATTAAATTAACCTTTAAGTAGTAAAGTAGGGTTGTACTAACTTAACTTTTGGGTTTTTCCTGATTACTTTGAGTTTAATGTTCAGTGAGTTTAGGCAAGTATTAAGTCGGTTTTTCCCCCAACTATATAAATTGATATATTAATATGTTTTCCTTGAGTGTTTTGATGTAGATGTGATGAGTTCAGCCTTTTCAAGTTCAACTTTCTTCGAATGAGAATACGTTAAATTATGCAGATCCATGAAATAACGCAAAAGATAAATATTGGCCCCTGCTCTTAGTGAGCTGTCATCTTATTTGCTGATTTTCATTGTCAGATAATACTGACTTAAATATCTATACATTCTTATTATTTTATTTGTGTATGCCTTTAATTTTTTGTCATTTCCAGTCATTTAAAGTATTAAAAATAAATCTGAATTATTCTGAAATGCTGATTTTAATAAAAAATACTATTAAATTCCATCTTTCTGTTAGCCCAGTGTTAACTAAATCGCATTCATGTGTAAAACCCTCTTCACAGATGTTAGTGCAGGCGCTTGCATGTATCAGTGGAGTGTTAATCAAACATGGAACGGCCACAGTGCTCTGAACTGGTGTCCATTTAGAATGGTACTGTGAAGATGATACGTGGTTTTTGAATGCAGCACATAGATGATAAGCCACCAGCAGGTTATTCACATACATTACTCTAATTAATAACACAATCTTTGCTGCCTCATGTTCAGGTTGAGGATCAGATGAAGAGGGCTTGCCTGGTGGACCCCGTGAGTCGCCCTTGGCTGCCATGGCAACATCATATGTCTTTCCATTCCTCGTCCTTGTATTTCTGTCATCTTTTACCCTTTTGCTTTTAGCCCTTTTGCCCTCTGTTTCTCCATCATCTCCCTTTTCTTCCTCCTCTGGCCCACCCTGGCCATCGGCGTCCTGTGGTCCGGGTCAGTCCTGGGCAGTAAAACTCCACACTAACAAAAATCTGGAGAGAGAATATGGTGAAGAGAGCTCTGACGACCTGGATTTGATAGCCAACAGGGTATGGTGCTTCATTTACAATCTGTCTGATCGTGTTTGCTTTTTGTTTTTGTTATTTTTTTAGGATAGGAATAGACATTGACCTGTATATAAATCCATTCAATCTACTTGGAATTGGTGGTGTAAAATATCTTACTTATTTCAGTAGGGTCTGTAATTACTGTAATTGTCTTCCCCAGAGGATTATAGTAATTGTCCGACTGTTGGCTTAATCTGAGTTTTTTCAGTTATGTGCTTCACCCTGCCCTGTTTGTCACAGCAAAATTTTAAGTTTTGAAATCAATTTTTTACCAATAAACTTAATCCTCATGTACATATGTTAAAAGTACATGTTAATGTAGCTTTGTTAAATCTTTATATGGCAAAATTGTGATCTACCCTATGTTAACTGCTTGCAGTTTACATGATAGTTTGTTTTATATACTGGGTGTGTATTGTTTCTGTGCCAGGGTTCAGCAAAGTAGAAGAGCTAAAAAGTGTCCCTAGTCAAAGAAAAATCATGCGTTGTTGTAATGTAGTTTGTACATATTTTCATACTGTCTCTCCCAGGTAGCAGAGCAGGCAGGGCTGCAGAACCAGGGCCAGATTGGACAGCTGGAAGGCCATTACTTACTGTGTTCTGGCAAACCTGATGTTGAGTCTGCTAGTGTTTGGAGAAAGAGTGTCCAGCCTGGGGATGTTCTGGCAGCCCACCCTCATGTCCTGTGGTTTTCCCAGGAAAGAGTGCTCAGCCGCTCCAAAAGATCTGTGGCTTTCAATGATCCCCGGTACCCTCAACAGTGGCACCTGGTGAGCAATCTTTCACTAGGATCCACAATTGGCCATTACTGAACTCTTTTTCCACCAGTCATATTTTTAGACCAGTTTCAACCACACAGGAATACAATTACAACACAAAAGCCATAAAAAAAAAAAGTACAAAAGTAAGTAGTCATATTTGAAAGATTATTATATGTTTGTTTGTACTTACATGTTGCTTTTACTACAAATTGTTATATATTTTAATTCCAACTATCATGTTTTATTCAGTATTTAAAGCACATATATACATATGGGGGGACAATCACTGTTTCTGTGTGTAGAAGCGCTACCCTTACTGTAGCTCAGTTACCTCATCCTCTCTTTACTTCTCCCACGTTTCTTCTCTATACAGCACAATGATATTAATAAGGGTATGGACATCAATGTGACAGGATTGTGGGAACGTAACATCACTGGCCGGGGAGTCACAGTAGTGGTGGTCGATGATGGAGTGGAACACACCCACCAGGACATTCAGCCCAACTATGTAAGTCAAAACTAACAGTTATTCCATTTTTTGATCAGAGTATTATTTAGGGAAGCACCAATGCGATTACCAGTATCGGGTATCGGTCCAATACAAATACTTCTACTTATACTCGTAAAAGTGCTCCAGTACAAACACACCGATACCACTTTACAGCAGCGTGACGTTCACAGTTAAGTGCAGCAGGTACGTGGTAGACAAGTAATGTCAGCACTGTGGAAATTTTTCAAAATAGACTGGAAGTCGTTTTAATAAATGGAAACCAATTGAAATCCTGTACGGTCAATTCAGTGAGATTTGTCTTTTCCTCTGTATTTGCCAATTTACCCACAATTATTTTGTCTCTTTCTCTCAGAGCCCAGAGGGCAGTTATGACTTAAACTCCAATGACCCAGACCCAATGCCTCATCCAGATGCCCACAGCGACAATCATCATGGGACGCGATGTGCAGGAGAGATTGCAGCCGTTCCCAACAACAGTTTCTGTGCTGTTGGGGTGGCTTATGGCAGCAAGGTGGCAGGTATAGGCAAGATAGTTTAATCCTATACCGCTGCTCAAAACATGGATGTACAGGTTTTAATATTTTTTTCTTTTTGAGGTATTCGAGTCCTGGATGGCCCGCTGACAGACAGCCTGGAGGCCATAGCCTTTAATAAACATTACCAAGTTAATGACATCTACAGCTGCAGGTAACAGTCATGCAATGGGTTTGTGTGAGCTATATTTTGTTACAGTAGTTTAACTTTGCACTGGTCCCAAAATTCTTCAAACTTAATTTAGTTTTACAAGAAATCATCTGATGGCTTTGTTTACTTAATGGCACTTTGATATCCATGTACCCTAATTAATATAATATTTTATGAACTAATAATGAGTCATAGAGAAAGCCCTATCATATCGTGAAAGTTTCATTCAGCTTCTTACTGAGGTTATTTTCTCTCCTAGTTGGGGCCCAGATGATGATGGACACACTGTTGATGGACCTCATCCCTTGGGCAAGGTGAGAAGGATGCAGAACTCTCTTTGTCCTGCAGAGGGCAGTACACAGCCATAGACTAGTTACAGCAGCCTACACCTAAAGGAAAGGTGTACATGCAGTTCTTTAATTTGACTGTTTTTGTCCACTTTTTTTAACTCACAGAGTCTAATCTTCCAGTAAACTCTTTCATTAAATAGAAGCAAACATAAAATGGGATTTAAAAAAATAATAATTTCCTCCACAGGCAGCGCTGCAGCATGGAGTGATTGCAGGCAGACGAGGTTTTGGCAGCATCTTTGTCGTTGCTAGTGGCAATGGAGGTCAATACAATGACAACTGCAACTATGATGGTTATGCCAATTCCATTTACACCATCACCATAGGTAAGTAGATATTTTCAGTGTGGGGGATTCTCTGTGTAACTTTTCTGTGTATCAGATCTTTACAGGTGCATGTTGGGCAATGCATTAATTTTTGATCTTTTACAGGAGCAGTGGATGAAAGAGGCAGGATGCCATTCTATGCAGAGGAGTGTGCATCCATGCTGGCTGTCACGTTTAGCAGTGGAGGCAACAGGCTGAGGAGCATTGTAGGTCTTACATTAACACACACATGCACACCAGAGACTTCACCACATTTTTCTTGACCATCTCATGTCCAGAAAGAACATATTTTAACAGACAAATCTGAAACTTTTCAGTCAAAAATTTACAATGCTCTCAAATCAGTTTCATCTTATTTAATTAAGAGTAATGAGTGAGCAAAATGAATAGTGATGTTGTGTTTTAATACAGCTCAGTTCACTACAAAAACAGAGAGACAGACAAAGGAACAAGTATTTAATAGAAATCAAACCCTGTCATGAAAAATCTAGATGTAAACCAGCAGTCCCTTCTAAAATGTTTCACATGTTGCTATGCTGTTCATGGGTTAGTGGTAATAATTTATTTATTTATTTATTTTTTTAACGCAGTATGTGATAAATTAAACTTCCACATGTTGATGACAGCAGCTGCATAAGGATTTTGGCTTTGTAGCCCTCAGTCATTGGGCAAAGGGGTACTGTTGTACCCTGGGGCTTCTGTCTGTGTCTGTCCATCGTACTCTTCACCAGATTGCCCGACCCCCTTCATGTTTGGTGTTTAGGTGCAACTTGGGAAGCTCTTGGACATGTCAAATTTTGGAGTAACAGGTTTATCGGTGCAGTTACATTGTCAAAAAGGGGTGGCCAAGGGGTCATTACAATGTTCAATATTGGTCTTGAAATAATCAGTCACAAAGAAGTTAGTATTTTCAACTTGCAAATTTGTAACTTTGTTTGCTAAGTTCAATCACAGTTGTGTGACAGATAAAGTAAAGTACTGAAAGCCCTTAACTTTATCTGTCAACAGCCCTTTCTGACACTGCACAGCTTATATTGGCAATAAGGAATGTTTTGAAAACCCTTAAAGTGGAAGAAGGCTTATGACATGAAAAAGGGCACAGATTATCGGCTGACTGACATATCAGCAGTTTGGCTCTACCCCTGTTGTGTTGAAAAGTTCTTGTTCCACTCCCCCAGCGGCTTCTAAAGGAGAGACCTGGTTAACAACTGATGATAATTAAATAATGCTTCATTTTACAATTAAATTAAAGGTTTTCCTCCTGAATTACTGAGGCAAATGCAAACCAGCTATAAAAAATATTTCAAAAATATTCTTGTATTTGAGGTAGTGTAGGGGATTGCGTGATCTTAAATCATGATTTATCGTAAAGGAGGAGCATGCACATTTTCTTGGTTCACTAGAAAATTCTGGCAGGACTGTGTCTTTGCAGATATGTACTAGATGTGGACATGTATTCACTCATTAATTAGTTGATTTGTTTCATGTTTTTTCTTGATTTTGTCAGTTTCAGTCTTGGTCACAGCCGTGACATACAGCCAAAGCCATACTAACATCATAAAAAAATAAGACAAACACTAGAGACTAGAAAATTAGCTTACATTTTATAAGATGGGAGAAATATAATGATTTCAATCATGAATCATGACTCTCAAAAGACTGTCACGTCATCCTTTGGCCAGCTCACCCAGTTTAAATGTATATTAAAGGAGTGGTATTTAACTTTTTTTTAATGGAATTATGCATTTTAAAACATTTCTCTGTGGTCTACATGAACTGTAAATGCTCTGCTTGGGTCTGAATTCTTCATTAATTCAACTCCACAGGCCCATCTTCAGCCCTATTTGTGAGTAATGGCACCAGTATGGTCATTTTGAGCGCTGGCCCTTTAAATGCACAAGCCACTTCACGCCCCACTCCATCCAGGTTGTTGGCTGTGCTGCTCTGTCCCGTTCAGCAACATTTCAACATTTAATCGTTAATTGTAATCGGCTCGAAGTTTGGACATATTTTTCATATGGACTACAACCGCTCCTGCTGACAAACAATTATGGCTTACTCGGAGAAATGTTCATTGGATGTCTTGACCTTGTATGTGCAAATGTTGTGACGTAACTAGTTATAGATGTAACAAATTAAACAGGAATTAAAATAGGTTGTAGAAATCCACTCGATTTTTGCTGAAATGAATATAAAGATAGCTTTGCAGCACCTGGAGGGTTCAAATATAAACTTTATGAATTATTAGGGTCCAAATACACAAACAAATGTACCAAAGACCAATAAAAGTGGGTTTAGCAAAATATGACCCCCTTAAAACATTAAAGCATTAACCTTCCTATTATCCTCAAATATTGCCAACACATTTTGCCATTGGGGTCAATTTGACCCCAGGGAAATTTGCCTCCAGAAAATGATTTGCATAAAATTGTTGACCAAGTTTTTGTCAGGCATTTTGTTTATATTATTATTGTTATTATTATTATTATTATTATTACTGTCAATATTGTACTTGAGATGATAATGTTAGAGGGGAGGCATGTGTACTTGGAAAGACTTGGATGTGATCAGCTTGCAAGCCTGCATTGTCTTCTTCATTTTGGCAGGAGTTCACAAGTCAAATTGTTTCCCACATGCCCACACCACGAGAAGTATCAAAGTAAAATGTTTCCTTTTTTCTTTTTTGTCAAACAGATAGAAAAAGTACATTTTTTTTCCTTGACATGTTTCGGTTACAACCTATAGCCTTCCTCAGATTGGTCACCTGATGTTACTGTGACGTGTCATTGTCAGCTGTTGTATCCAGGATGTAACCGAAAAAAGGAAACCTTTATATTTTCAGTAGACCAGATGAACCTAATCGGACTAAGTATCAAAGTTCTCGTGGGAATAGTTGCGCTCCCCAACTCTGTCCCTGCAGGTGTGGGGAAGTTTTACAGCTAAAACAGCTCGAGGTCACCCCAGAGGAACACCAATGCGTATAATATGTGTTCAGCACATTGAAAAAATATCATCATCATCACTTTATGCTTAATCAGTTGTCCCCATCAAATTAGGAAAAGTCATGAAATACGAAGCAAAAAAGTCAACTATTATTTTTTTGAATGATATACATTGAATGGGGTCAAATTGACCCAAGGATTATACAAACATTACAGCAGTCAGCCATTGGCATCCTGAGTGCACTTGGCATTAAAAAGAGCAGCAGCTACTGAGTCATTGAAAAGTTCATGGACAAAGTTGTCATTGAACTTTACTAAAGGATGTTTTGCCTGAAAACCTTTAAAGCTCTTTCAATATAGGTTTTACCAGGCAAAAATGATAACTGTCTGACAGAAAACACACGTTCAAAAGATGACTAGTGTTGAATAATGTTACAAGGAAGAAAAGACATGCAAGATGTTACAGGCATGTTTCCTTAAGCTGGAAATGGACCTGAACAGATATAGTCATCAGCTGAGATTTAATAATAAGCTTAATTGAGTATAGTGTCCACATTGTTCTTCAAAGATAATTTTTTAGAACTGAAGATGAATGTTAGAAATCTTGAAAACAGCCACACTCACCATGAGGAGGTACAGCTTCTATTTTAATCTGAAACAGTGATTGATGATGACAGCAGTAAGTGCCCCAGTGAAGCCACTGACCTCTATTTGCTGTTGTTTGTGGGTGTCACCATGGTAACACAGTTTGGAACAGGGATGTCATTGCCACCGGGAGAAAAACTTAGCCATGATTGGCTGCTCTGAAGAAGAGTAATCCACCAGCAACTGCAGTGAGCTCATGGGCCAAGTGCTAACCACACAGTGGCCTATTAGTGTATTATTCTGTGGAGCCCATTTAGCCAACCAAGAACAGCTGCCTTTACTAATGCATGTTATTTTAGAATTCTAAGGTGGCAAAAAAGGGAACATTCTCATCAGAAAATCATTAACAGTTATAGAAAATGCAGAAAATTACAGTTTATGACTTTATTTTTTAAGTGCCTCTGGCAAACGTTCATTTTATGTAAGGAATTGATATTTCAGATATTTGGATATTATGAAAACGTACAACATGCAGCCAACCACAACATGGAGTTCTTCTGGTAAACCACAGCAATCTACATTCTAGGTTGTAATCTCATTTGCATAAAATGTATGACACTGTCCTCTACATTGCATATTTGTATATTGTCACCATGTAGATGAACATGCCTTGCCTCGAGTAAACCTTTTTGTCAATTGGTGGGACAGCTGTTGGAAAAAGCCCACGTGTTTTTTCGTGTGTAAGCATGAAGGAATTCCGCAGCACACATCGCTGTGGCCCATCTATCACGCAGGCTGTTACTGCTGTATGTGTATAATTCTGCAGTAAACATGATAGATGTTATGTCATGTTTTCAGTTGTATGCGTTCTTTGACCTTTCCCTTAGATCTCACACATCCTGTCATGTAGTATGGGTTTTTTTTTTTTTTTTTGCCTGATTGTATACTTAATCTTGGTTCACTACTGTCCTTCTGGATTTCAACCTCTTTATTTATATGCTTCACTATTTTACATACACTTTAAGACTCGTATTCTTTAGTTTTAAACCCTGTTGTGTGGTTCTCATGCACACTGTGTCCAGAATTTGACCACCCACAGTAAATGTGTCCCCTTGTCAGGAGACTCATTGATCAAGTTGTCATCCATACATACATCCATACATCCATCCATACATACATACATACATACAAGCAAAATTAACCAATGATTCAATTGCCCATAAACCCACAATGTGATTAAAAACTCTGATAACCACTGAGTACATGAAACAAATCTAATTAAGTTATCTCGTCAGTTGCTTTTGTAATACATTTTTTAAATTGTAAAGAGACTTTGTGGATACCCTGTACATATATGTGCATGTGTTTGGGCTCCTGCCGGTACCCTGATGTTGTTTTTGCAGTGTGGCTGTAACCCATCTCTCTCTTGCTGTAGGTGACATCAGACTGGTCCATGCAGCAGGGGACGGGCTGTACAGAGGGCCACACTGGTACGTCGGCTGCTGCCCCGCTGGCAGCCGGAATGGTAGCTCTTATGCTACAGGTTCGACCCTGCCTCAGCTGGAGGGACGTCCAGCACATCATCACCTTCACTGCCACCAAGGTTAGTGTCATGAGGTCAGGCAGGTAGTTGAATCATTACTGTATGATATTTTTATTATTATCATTTATCATTATTACCTGTGGGCCTATAATAATTTGTATTGGCCCAATCCCAATTCTCATTTTCGCCCTTAAACTTGACACTACTACTATAAGGGGCTGGGGCTAAACAGACGATCAAATGATAACGTTATTTACAAAGAAAATATTTACATTTGTATGTTTCTTTCATTGCACTACTTTTTTGCTGTGTTTGCCTCCATTTTGCTGATGATTCGAACAGAATTATGGGAAATTTCTAAGTAGTTTGTAGTGTGGTTCTGAAAAATCTCAGTTTCTCGGGCCAAACAGCCCTCCCCCTTAGCCCTTGTCTTCCCGACTCATTGAGAATCGAGACACCCCTACCCCTTCATGTGAATGCGCAAAATGGCGGGGTAGGGCTTAAGGGAGAGGGCCAAGTGGTGAATTGGGATTGGGCCAATAGTTGCAAAGTTTACCTGTACTCCTATTGTGATCGGCCATGGAGTAAAAATTCCTCCCCAAATGACAAAACACAAAGGTCCTGCAAAACCACATTTTTTGTTCCCAAAGAATGAAAATATTGAATTTATTTCCTAGTTGAGAACTACAGAGGCTAAGCTGGTGATGATAAATGAAAGTGCTTTGGCTAGGAATTTAGGAGGATCATGTCACAATATAGCTTGTACATTTATTGAAAGAGCACACTAAAATCCCTCAAAAAGTCCAAAGATGATGAGATGGATGATATGCATGGCAGCAAAAGTATGGAACATGTTTCTATCTTACAACAGTTACCTGTAAGTAATGAGCCAGTCCTTGACTTGAGAACATGGAATAATCTGGGTAAATTTGAGTAAAACACAGATACTTCTCCTGTGCAAATGTTGTTTTAGTCAGTAATTTAGAATTTTAGCTTAACTGATATTATAACTGTGTGATACGGTGATAGAAAAACATCCATCTTTTCTGTAATTTTCTCCATTATTTATTTAATTAAATTGAAACATGTTGAAAATCAGAGTTTTTTCATCATCCTGCTGTGTTTTCTTTACTTATTTATTTATTTACAATTTTTTACATTAAAGCCTTATTTTGATGTTGTGGTTCTATCTCAGAAGTAGTCCAGGTTTACACACTACAAATACATATTAATGATAGTATTTATTTTTGACCTGCATTCATTTTTGTTTACTGCTACAATTTAAGCATTTCTAGTATTTTAACGATATTCACACACCTTAGATCTTTTTATTTAGAATTATTTTGTTTGCAGCTCTCTTGAAAGGTGTCTGCTGTTTTGAGCTTTTTACATTCAGGCATTAGTATTTTATGTGCAAATATGGACAAAGGTTCTGGCTGAAAGGAGGAAAAATAATAAAATAGGAGTAATAACTATCTTTTATTTGTTAAGAGTGTAGTTATAAATGTAACAAGTAATAGACATGTCCATTTGGCTGTTTTTTGGGGGGGGTATTCTAACTGTGAAATTCTGGGCCAATATATATATATACTGTGTTTTAAAATAACAATTTAGCCCCAGAGATTTTCAACAAACCAGAAGATAAATATCATCCACTACCATTGGTGAAGTATTATGTTATTTGCCAATAGCTGATGTCAACATGGCCACCAAGGGATGCACAGATTTAATAGTCAAATACACAATTTACACACAATATGCTGTATCATAATATGTACTGTTATGGGATTTTGATAATATTGTACAGTCCCAATTGAAGTATTCATTGTCTTGTTCTTGTGATGTTGAATGTTTCCTACATGAATGAACTTTGAACTGTCAATGGGACAAATTGTGTTATATAAAGTTACCATGCAGCCTTATGTGTTAAACAGTGTGACAGCAGTGCAGACTGGAGGGTGAATGGAGCCGGTTTACATCATAGCCACCAGCATGGCTTCGGTCTGCTCAATGCATGGAGACTGGTCAATGCTGCCAAGGTATTTTTAGTGCATTGTACACAAAAATAAGGCTACAGACACTAGGATGTTTGGATCAGTTTTCAACACGTAGCTTAGTCCTGGAAATACAAGAGGTTTTGTTTTTCTTTCTTTTATCAGGTGTGGGAGTCTGTGCCTTTCCTCGTGTCGTATCAGAGCCCAGTGATAAAGGAGGATATGCCTATCCTGACCTATTCCAATGAACTGATTCGCACCTGGACCGGTAAATACATCTGTTGTGCTGCTTCTCTTCTCTTACTGTCTCTACATCAGCTCTGGACAGCTGATTGCAGAGTTTATACAATCTGCTTCATAGACGACGACCCCCTCTCTCTCCCTCCCTCCCTCGCTCCTCAGTGAGTCTGTCTGTCCATATTAGGTAATGTTCTCTTGATTACATGTTCCTACGCACACATTGAATTACTGTTTGAGATTTGCTGCAACTTCTTTTATTTCCTCCCTTCTTCGTCTTCTACATTTTCCCTAATCTGTCTGTTTTGTGCATGTCCTCTCAGTCTCTGATCCTTTTCTGTTTGTCACCTCTTCGATTCCCTCATACTTACCATCTGTGTGTTTCTCATATCCTCACGGTGACCTCATTCTAACAGAAACATTTCCTTCTCCCTCGTCTCTCGATCTGTATCTTCCCTCTTTTCTGGCCTCACTGTGGTCAGGAGCAACGCCAGTGACGTGTGTGTTTCTGTGCTTTCATACAATATGACAGAGTTGCTGACAGCTACATAGCACACTGACAAAGAATGTCTGGGCAAGATTAAAAAATACATTAATTCACATCAAAGTATTAATATGCATCTGTCCAGTCAGTCTTAGTTAAACCACTGACAGTGTTTTTGTTTTGGGCAGTGTTCAGGTTAGCCTGTCACACTGCTGTAGTTTCTATGTGTTTTGGCCGCCTTACTGGCTAATGTTCAGCCCCTTAAGTATTTTCAAACAGCTGTTTTCCCATGTGAACGCAGAGGCTATTGACATGTCTAGATTAGATTAGATTTGATTAGACTAGATGTATGAATGTCTTTCTATGGAGACAAACTTTAAACTTTTCAATGCAAAGTTCCAGTGAGCACTAACCTTTGAACATAGCGTGCTCAGTTTTTGTTGCTTATAGAATTTAATAGCAGAACAGCGCAACCATTACCATATCTTTTATGATTAGGAAAAAAACACTAAATCTTTTATTTTTTCCACATCCTTGTCTCCTTTTTTCCTTTACTCTTTTCCTCTTCCTCCCAAACACTCACCTTCTTACCTCTTTATTTCTTTCCCCGTACCAACCCCATTGACCTCCCCCGTCTTTCTCCACCCCTTTCCTCTGCCTTTACGTCTCCCTCCACACCTCTGTTTACACTCCTTGCTCCCTCGTTCATTTTCGCGTCCCTCCCTGTCCTAAGGACATGTGCAGCCCTACATGGTCAAGGAGTCCTGTGCCTCATTAGCAGTGAGAGCCCAAGAAATGCAAAGAAATTAGCAGACACAGGTTGAAAGAGTAGGAGGTGAGGTTGACTGCTAGCATCAACAGCAGAGGCAGCGGAGAGAATAGAGTCGGACACTACTAGTTACTTCATCTATGCCATAGATGAAATCTACTGAAAGCAGTTTTGAAACTGTAAAATTCTGGTGTAGATTTTCAAATGTCTAATAGACACTATCAGCTGTTTTTACTAGGTTGCATTCCATGTGTCATGTTTAAATGACTTTTTGTTAACAACAAATGAATCTGTACTTATTTCCCAGTGCTCCTATTCTCATCTCCAGGACAGGCTCCTGTTAACGGCTGTGACAGAACCTGAGACTCCTACACTTGTACAATGAATGCGTTGTTATAATATAGTGGTGGTCATACAGAATACTGCTTTCCATTTATAGATCTGTAATGTCATTATTATTCCATCCATAACACAACCTGAAACTGCTTTAGTTTGTGCTAATGTATCAATAACTCAACAAATATCACCTTATAGTTGATTATCTATCAGTTGTATGCTTTTAATGTCCTCAAGTATGATGACTTTGCTGTATTTTGTATCTAATCACTCTTAAATTGCTTGCAGGTAGCTCTTTATTGCTTGGCTTGTTATATTCTTCAAGGTTTTTAAAGTGAAGACTAAAACTAAAACCACCAGTGAAAAGAAGTATTTTGTAAACTGAAATAAACATAAAAGCATCAGTCTTCAAAAACAGGAATGCAGCACAAACTAAAATAAAATTAGAATGGCAGATAAAATTAGCTTTTTACATGTTTCCCCAATGTTATTGGTTCACAATGTACAAGAATAAAGTGGCTTTGCACATTACATGACCTTCTAACAAAGGAATTTTTCAGCTTCTATAAATTGAGGCTTTTCTTATAATACTTGACTCCCTAGGACTAAAACTGAACTAAATACAAGTGGTGCCAGGCACAAAAAACCCCACCCCTCTTACATTTTGTAGCTTATTTGGACATCAATCCAGCTGATGTCATCATGTATGTGCATGTGCTGATGTCAGCATAGACATAGACAGCATAGACAAATTTCAGCCATTATAAGTTAATGGTGGGGGGGGGGGCTAAAAATTCATAAAAAATTTGAACTTTAAACCTACTTTTCCCAAAATGTAATCACATCTATTCTGGGTCACTGGCAATCTATAAACTTAATTTGGTATAAATTCAACCAGTGGTTTTGCTGCTAAAGTGTTAACGAAGAAACAAACTACACCAAAAACAATACCCCTTGCCTCCCCTTTGGGGGACGGGGTAACAAAACTAAAACTAGTCAGAAGTCAAACAAAAACATGTCTACTTATCACTCCTAAATATGAGTGCGTAAGTAAACTTAACGAAACTAAAAAAACAACACTACTAAAAAAAAAAAAAATCAAACTAATATTTTCAAATTATAGTAACTGTGCTGTCTGCATAAAACATACATATAGTATAGACACATACTCAGTCATCTGTCTCCTCTTCCTCAGTCACTGCCGATGATCTGAGACAGTCTGGGATGCAGACCCTGGAGCATGTAGCCGTTACCGTGACAATAACCCATCCTTGCCGTGGCAATGTGGAGATTGTGTTGGTCTGCCCCAGTGGTATGATATCAGTCATCGGGGCCCGTCGTGCAGTTGACAGGTACCATCAATCACACGAATACTACACATGTTTACTTTTAGAGCACTAAACAGGTGTAGCAGTGATGTGCACTCTTAAAGAAGTGCCCCTTAAATGTAATTGGTTTATCTTTTTTTTTTTTTTTTTTTTTTTTTTTTTTGTACAGGGACTCTGCAGGTTATCAGGATTGGACTTTCTCAACTGTGCGCTGCTGGGGCGAGAGAGCTGAAGGCCAGTACCGCCTCAAGATATCTGACCACAGTAAGGCACTGTTGATGTCCATGATTAATGGTTTAAAGTGTTTGTAGAAGGAGGAGCTGAAACAGAGCAACGTACCGTCATGTCTCTTAATATCAGCCATCTGTGTTTTTGCTTTTCTGGCCTCATTTATCTGCCCTCTCTTTGCTGCTCTCCGTAGAAGAGCCCTTGACTCAGCAGTGTGGTGCCGTGGGAGTGTTGAAGCAGTGGAAGCTGACTCTGTATGGCTCCTCGATGACATTCAGCGAGGTCAAAGAGAGACGGAGGTAACAGCATTAAAGATGTAACGACACGTACATGACCTAATCGATAATGTAATGACATCAATTTGCATGGAACATATCAGGTTGCACTGTTTCTATTTATCCTCAGTTTTGCTGGTTTGAGTACTGAAATTAAAGCCTGAGCTGGATCATCAGAAGTGTCATCATCAAAGCTTTTTATTTTAAACATTATTCACACCTCAAAATTTTAGGGAATGTCATATAGTCATAATGACAAGACTTTGTAAAGAGCTTTTTATTTGTAAAGACAGATATGAGATATAGACAGTGATATCAGCAGTGACATTTGAAGAGAGACACTTTTAGTTCTCATTCTGCTAGATCAGGGGTGTCAAACTCATTTTAGTTCAGGGGCCACATTAAGGCACATTTCATCTGCGGTGGGCCGGACCAGTGAAATAATAACATAATAATATATAAAAAATGTCAACTCTAAACTTTCCTCTGTGTTTTAGAGCAAAAAAAGGAAAATTATGCAATGAAAAGGTGTACATTTACCAACTATCCTTTAAAACAATGTGAATAACATGAACAAACTGAAATTTCTTAAGAAAACTAAGTGCAATTTTGACAATATTCTGCCTCAGTTTATCATTTACACATGCACATTACAACGCACAGATCACAGTGGATCTACAAATACATGAAACATTTAATAACAGGCAGGATATTGTTAAAATTATACTTCAGACATTTCAAAATGTTCATATTTGTTCAGGTTATTCGTATTTTTGTGAAAAGTTAGTTTGTTTTAGTGTAAATAGAGTAAAATGGCATGAAAATGTTTACATTTATGAAGGGAAAAATGTGGAGTTGTGAGTATTTATAGATTACTATGATAGTATTTTACTGATCCGACCCACTGGAGATTAAATTGGTCTGTTTGTGGAACCTGAACTAAAATAACTTATATCCTCAGTATAATTTTCGCATTTCACAAATTCATCTCAGGGGCCTGACTGGACCCTTTGGCGGGCTGGATTTGGACCCCGGGCCGCATGTTTGACGCCTGTGTGCTAGATTTTAACTTCAACTACCAGTTAAAAATGAATAGCAGATGCACCATATGAACAAATGGAGATGGACACATTAGCCCCGTATCTACCAACATTTGAAGGAACTTTTATTTCCAGGAATTTATTTACCCGGTTAAAAGAATTCCTGGTAACCTGTGTGGTTTTCTGGACCAGGCTGTTCAAAATCAGTGGGAATGGTGACAAGATGTATGAAAGTCTGAAAGAATAATGACATTGAAGTTACGGCAGTAATTTATAGGCAGGTCAACCAAACAATTAATCAACTAGTCATAATAATAATAATTGCTAATCACCAGCCTAAATAGTTAATATAGAATTTGGTGTAACTGCTTTTTTTATAATACAGTACCATCTCAATCACTTACATTTCTCCTAATACAGGAAATTTGTACAGCTCAGTTACTCAGGTTTTTTTTTTTTTTTGACTGGCATTGACAAGTTGAAGGGTGTTTTTAATATTGAATAAATGTGCACTGATTGTCAGGCTGGTGGAGGACGCTATGAGTGGCAAATATCTGGACAGCAACTTCTCTCTGCCCTGCCCTCCAGGCCTGGACATCCCTCCAGAGATAGTCAGCCCTTTCACCTCCAACAGCTTAAAGGTAAACTGTGACTACACACAACCAAAGCTTGGTGTTTATTCATTTCCAAAGCTCTCTCTTGCTGTGTATATACCACTGACTTTGACTTTGTATGGGGCTGGCCAAGCAGTGACGAATGGACAGCCTTACTACATTTTTGTTTGCCCTTTCACAACTATTTATGGTAGAAAGATGAGCGATACCTCATTTTGCAGGGAATAATGAGCACTTTTAGATGTGATAGAAAAAAATGTTTTAACCTAATTTACTGTCTTAAAAATAAAAAACCCTCGACAATGGATGGACAGAAAATTAACATCTGTTTTTGACCACTTTCTAAAACCTGCCTTAAAGTGCGGTTTAAATTTTCATAAAACTTTCAAATCTTTGCTGTTGGTCCTCTAGGGTGTCTATTTTGCAAAACAGTAAACAGTTTGTATTTTTCAACATATAAGGGCATAAAATAGCAAGAATTTTGCTGAGTGTTTTGGTAACGGATGGACAAGGGAGAATAATTACAAGTTTCAATTGTTTATTCAGCATATTTATTAGTATATTAATTGCATATATAATTTCTACAAAGTCAAATATATAACTAATCACTAGTCAAACGTATAACTAATGTTATACGTTTTAACATATTTTACCTCACTTTATTAGATATTTGTAACCACTATAAAAAGAGTAGCTAAAGGTTTTTAACTCTTTCAATGCCATGGGCCGATTAAATCGGCTTTATGAATACAACCTGTAAAGTGCCACGGGCCGATCAGATCGGCTTTGGAGAACACGCCATATTTGTGTACAAACAAACCGTCCACCCCCATTTCTTTCTCACATTTCGATGACGTTCTTTCTGTGTCCCCCTTTTGAGACCAAGCAGACGGGAATTTGAGGTCACGCGACCGAATAATATTTTTATATCTTTTTAATGTTTCTTATTCTCCGGTGTTTCATCAGAGGGAGCCCTCCATGCCGGGGGGCGGCTGTGGACTCCGGGGGCTGTGGCGCCTTCTCTCACTGGGGTCCGCTCCTTTCTGGTGGGTGGGGGTCCCAGTTGGCCCTCTCCCACTAGTTGGGATGCGGGGCTGTGTTGCTGGTGCCTGGTCGCCGGGGTCGGCGGCTGCCTCCTGGTGCGGATGGCTCCCTGAGACAGCGCCTCCTAAATTGATGTTTTACTTTTACTTGTACATTTTTGTTCTGGTCTACCCGTGCTCAGTCAGTCTTCTTAAGTATGTGTGAGCTTGTGGGTTTGCATGTATATGTGTGTGTGTGTGTGTGTGTGTGCGGGTGAGTGGGTGGGTGTGGGTTGGGGGCGGTACTGATTTTTAAACTGATATGTAAAGCACTTTGTGCTACAGTTTTTAATGTATGAAAAGTGCTATATAAATAAAGATTATAATTATTATTATTATAAATTATGCAAATTATGATCAATAATGAATCGGCTGTGTCCGGTGCGTTTTGAATCTAATCAGCAATCGGTCGGATGTTACCGAGCGGTTTCCTGCAGGATTCTTCAAATATTATAAAAACGATGCGAAATACTGAAAAACGGCCAAATTCTGTGGCACTTTTAAGGCTTATTAGCCCCTTAACTGTCTGGCACTTAAAGAGTTAAATTGACCTTACAACTTATCATAAGTCTAATATAGGTCCAATAGAAGAGGATCAAAGTTATGCTTTGAATGACATTGGCGAACAAAGAATGCAAACATGCATTTATGCAGAACATAATGTCATCTAAGTATTTTTAAAACATTTTTCTAATGAATAAAACTTGTGTTGGACACGAGAAGTAAAATACTTTCAAAATGTATAAGTCTTCAAAAGGTGATTTTAAATTTATTTTTTAATCTAGATGTTAACCTTCCCTTGGCCAGCCCTGTAAATAAATTGTTTGTATAAAGTGACCAAAAAGAAAGTCTTAGTACATTTTTTTTCATTTTTAACAAAAAGGATATTCATTTTTTTCCTTTATTTACAACTTTTATGCGCATTTTCAATTAATTTTTTAACAAAATGAGACAAATTATATGTGATTTATTCAGTATCATTTTCAGAGAAAGAGTAAGTAAAGATTAGAGCCTGACCAATATGGGATTTTTGGTGCCGATGCCAATATACTTAATATACTATACCAATATAATTGCAAAAAAAAGTCAATATCCGATATACCGGCCAATATTCAATATATTGCCCGATTACTGATATATCGACCAATAAATGAAATAAGAACATTGATATACACAAGATATAATAGTTTTATATTGGTGATATAATAGATAATGGTGGACATGTGAATTAACAGTTGCATAAATCTTTGTTTATCTCACAAAGATAATTTACACAACTTTAAAACACTGTATAATAGTCTTATATCAGACTAATATGTGACCTGTGGGGAACCACAGGTTGTAGATGTGGTAGTTTTTATGCAGGGGAGAGCAGACTTTTGGGAAAAGATGTGAGTCTATATTTTATAAGTAGTGATATGAAAATAGTTTGGTAAATCATTCTTTAAAATGTAAACGACAATTAATATATAGTATTAATACCCAGGCACACCTGCAGAATGAAACTGAAGTACACAGGAAACGCATGGGTTCTGAAGAGTTGTCATGTTTATCTTTTGGGTCTCAATCTGAGCAACTTTTGGAAGCACTATTGTAAGAAAGTTATCTGAACAGCATTTAGATAGGAATGATTCTGTCGCAGGCTTATTTTCTCTCAATGTTGATTTTGTTTTTTTAAATATCATTTTAAGTGTTCTACCTCTAAATTTCTAAAAAAAAAAAAAAAAAAAAAATTCGTGCTCTGACTGTAAATAATTTCTACCACAATGAACTATCTTCTTTCTTCACATCTCACTTAGGAAGAAAAATCTCCCATTAAACTTAAAAAGGAAATATTGGTGTTTATAAACTATATGGACAAAAATATTGGGACACATCACGGCTACAGCTGTAAGATGTCCTGTTCATGCTGATTTGAGATATAAACATCAATATTTCCATAAAATTTTATAGGAGATTTCCTTAAGTGAAATTTGAAGAAAGTAGATGATAAATTGTGGTAGAAAATTAAGATTTACTGTCAGAGCATGGGAAATATTAAATAAATAAAATATTAAATAAATAAATAAAGTAAAAACCTTCTCTGAGGCATTTTGGAAGCAAATAGAACAATTTAAACCCAACTAACCAGTGCAATGATATAATATAAAACTGTATTATGATATTTGTTATTATTGTTTTGTATCCATGACCCTTGTTAGAAAAGAAACACCTGAATTCAGCACGTCCCAATAGTGTACATGCTTATCAGTATTATTTCCTTTTCACTTCTTCTCATTGGACTCGTTTGTTGTAGTTGTTCACCTTGCATCTCCTTCAAATGTATGCATCTTCTCCTGTTGCTGCTTTTTATTGACGTCCTCTGTGTCTCTGTGCCGTCCTCCTCTCCAGTTCCTGCTGTTATTGGGCTGCTTCGCTCTCTTCTGGTCTCTCTACTACACACTGGAGGTGACGCTGACCAACATGGAGCTCAGGGGGCGTCTGTGCTTAGGCAAGAGACGGGGAGGACACAGGGCCAAGAGAGGGCACCAAGGGAAAGACGTGGAAGAGGTGTTGGTAGAGAAAGGGGAGGATGACGGGGAGGAAGAGGAGCAGGGCTCAGACATGGAGCTGCAAACGGTGCTGGACTCTGAGGTGAACACACCACTTTTAAGCGCAGACCGACTGGCGACATAACACAGAGCCACAAAATGGATGGAAGAACTCTGTCTGCGCCTCTCAGGCTTACCTTAACTGTGGCAGCGTCACAGTGGACTGCATTTCAGCTTGATGAAGGAGTGGATTTTGTCCATTTCTGTATTCCCCAAATGTGTGGCCTTCAATGAAAACCTGCTTGTTGTGTGTGGGTCTG
Organism: Sphaeramia orbicularis; assembly: GCF_902148855.1. Taxonomy (NCBI): domain Eukaryota; kingdom Metazoa; phylum Chordata; class Actinopteri; order Kurtiformes; family Apogonidae; genus Sphaeramia; species Sphaeramia orbicularis. Next base: position 10,441,904 of record NC_043969.1, on the reverse strand, counting down.
TGGAACTGCAGCCCGTTTTCTTTTCCGCACACACCAGTGAACTTCTGTCAGCAACAGATTTCACATTCATCATTTTCCATTGAAGTTTTTCCTTTGTGTTTTTTTTTTTTTGTTTTTTTGTTTTTTTTCCTGCAACTTGAATGCATCTACTCAATCACACAAAAATCAGGGGTCTGATTGTAATAGGAAACAATAGGAAATTGATTGTAATAGGAAACCTGACAGATGCCACAACAGTTTGGCGGATCGTTTACACTTCACTTTGAGGCAATTTGAGTCAAACTCTTGTTCTCACCTCTGTTCTTAAACCAAATTTCCTTTGTTTTCCATATTTTACCAAGAATGAACCCCATTATTTCATATTGATTCGCTTTTTTTTTTTTTTCCTCACATTGAGCCTGTACATGCCTATACTCGCAAAATCAGCACATAAGTGATGTATATGTATGTGATGCATTTTGTTTGCCTGTTTTGTTTATTCGTGCCACTCATGGTGCATAGGGACGTTTTAAAGGTTGCATGTGTGGGAGCGTCAGTGATGAATGTACGAGTTATAGGTTGGTGGGATGCATCGCTGCAGACAATGATATGATGTGCAATATACAGAGGTATGCAAATTGTGTGTGTGTGTGTGTGTGTGTGTGGTTAAATGCAAAGTCTTCCATGAACAAGTGTCTTCAAATGTGAGCTTCTATGAGGGTATTGTATTTTAAGAAGAGAATTTATTTTCTGAGGTGTAGTTTGATTTTTTTTTTTAAAGTCTGTTCTTATCTGCAGGTTTTCAACCAACTACTGATAGAAAAAAAAAAAACTTGAAATGGGATTTTCTAGTGTGGGATTTGCATATTTATTTTTAAAGTGGTGTAATATATACAGTACATACTGTGTGCCTGCTGTACATATATTTACCAAGTATGTTCAAAGATTTATACCAGGTGTTTTTAAAGTTACATTAAAGAGTTCTAATTTTGTAATGTAAAGATGTTTGGAGTGAAGATGGAAGCTGTGTTTTGCTGTGCAAGTCACAGGTGATCTGAATGATAATAAAAGTCTGGTGATGGAATGTTCTGTTCATATTGTTCAAACACTGACACACACATAGACATATTAGATTACAGGGTGGGGAAGCAAAATTTACAATATTTTGAGGCAGGGATTGAAAGACAGTGTATGACCAATTAGTTTATTGAAAGTCATGAGAATTTAAATCTTCAAATCATATTTTACTGCATTTCTAACGGTCTTGTTGTCTACCTCTAGTTCAATTGCCATTTTTCTCATGGATTTGGTTGGATCCTTTAGGATTTTGGATTTGAGAGCTTTAATAAAAGCTTTGGTACGTTTTTTGTTGCTTCCTCCACTTCCAGACTTTCTCGTAATAGTTTTGCTCATAGTCATTCTCTTCTTTCCATTATAAACAGTCTTTATGGACACTCCAACTATTTTTGAAATCTCCTTTGGTGTGACGAGTGCATTCAGCAAATCACACACTCTTTGACGTTTGCTTTCCTGATTACTCATATGGGCAAAAGTTTCTGAAAAGGTATGGATAATAGTGTTAGGTATGATTATGACATCAATATATGTTTGGTTTCAAAACAATTGACGTAGTGCCTGCTGAGAAAAAACAACTAAATGTTCATTGTAAATTTTGCTTCCCCACCCTGTACAATAGTAGTTTTACATGCATGTGTGTGTAGCAGGGAATTCATCCAATGAAACCAAATATTTCACTAAAACTCAGGATTTTGAAATGAAAAAGAAGCATATCAACATTAAAAATACTATATTTACTATACAAAAAAAAATACTATATTTTTTAATATAGTAAAAGGTATAGGACAGGGGTCTCAAACATGCGGCCCGGGGGCCAAATGCAGCCCTCCAAAGGTTCCAATGCGGCCCATGGGATGAATTTGCAAAGTGTAAAAATTCCACAGTCAAGGCTGTGGAACTCATTTTAGTTCAGGTTCCACATACAGACCAATATGATCTACGGCCAAATAATAACAGCCTAATAACCTACAAAAAATAATGACTCCATATTTTCTTCTCGATTTGATGTGAAAAAAATTATATTACGCTACGCCTATAAATAATGACAACTTCAAATTTTTGTCTTTGTTTTAGTGCAAAAAATAACATGAAATTATGAAAATATTTACAATTACAAACAATAACAATAAAATGTGAATAACCTGAACAAATATGAACAACCTGAAACGTCTAAAGAAAATTAAGCACAATTTTAACAATTTTCTGCCTGTTATTAAATGTTAAGTGTCTTTGTAGATCCGATCCATAATGCACATGTAGAAATGAAAAGTTAAAATTGCACTTATTTTTCTTAAGAAATTTCTGTTTTTCAGGTTATTCACATCTTTTTTGTTTGAATAGTTTATAAATGTAAATATTTTCCATAATTTAATGGGGTTTTTTTGCACTAAAACACAGACAAAAATTTGCAGTTGTAATTATTTATAGGTTATTATGCTATTATTTTACTGGTCTGGCCCACTGGAGATCAAATCAGGCTGAATGTGGCCCCTGAAAGAAAATGAGTTTGAGACCCCTGGTATAGGAGCACTTTGCATGTCAGGCTAAAAAGTACTGTTCTTGGAAAAACTAATGATGATGCCTGATGTTTGAGTATCACTTGAAAATGCCAAGCAATAAAAATAAAATTCAGGTACAGGTGAAGTCTGATATACAAAAAGTTAAGAATATTTTTAATTTTTGGGCTATTTTTTTCAGTTGGGATTCTTACACAGCACTTTTTACTGTTTTTGTGAGTGAATTTAATTGAAACACATTTTTTTAAAGACCAGACATAGTTTTATTTACAAATGGCAAAAATGACCAAAAAAATGACAAAAAAAACAAAGAATTATCCTTAACTTTTTGTTTGTAGTGTATCTGGAATCACACACTCAACTCAGATGTATTTATAAGTCATTATTTAATAAGACAATGTACAAAAATATTGGCGCTGATACAGCATGCGTAGCATTATGGGAAGTGGTATCGATCAATACAGAAAATTTAAAGAGCTCTGGTTTTACCAAAGTGTCAGCACCAGAGCTTCTGAAAGTTACGTACAGAAACTGACGACTGCGTCAGTCATTGTTTCAGATAAACAGGTAAACGCACACTATCATTACAATGCATCAGCGATAAACCAGGGGTCAGCTGTCTGTGAGGGCTCCCCGAAGTAGGAGTGTCGGTCATTTTATTTTTTTACCGTTAAGTATTTCTGCTTTGATCATTAAGACTACAAACATTGGGTTGTACTGGTCCTGACGGGGAGGACAAAGCACAGTGAGCTCTGCAGGTCATCAGTGCAAGCGTCTACGTAAGGGGAGAGCTGGGGAAATGTTTGGAGGGAACAAGATTCCAAAGCAGGAAATGATTCTGTTGTGGACTGGTCAGACGTTTACAGGCTCTAAAAGGGTGTAAATGGCATTGGGTCAAGGGGTAAAGAGGTGTAGAGGCTCAGTGCTTTTACAGGATCTGTCGGGGTCTTCCATAGCTCATGCCCTCCTGACTGGCCCCCTTGTTGGACCCCATCTGTAGCCCAATCACATTTTTGCCAGCCTTCATCTGCTCATCAGAGAAGTCTCGCTTATTCTCTTGTGCTTTCCTGCAACATACAATAAGACATGTCAGTGAGGAAAAGAAAGAAATCATCATGAGAAGTGTCCATTTCATATAAAGGACTCACTTAAAGAACCAGTTAGGGTCTCCTTTGTATGTGCCTTCATCCTTGGTGATGGCCAAGCTACCCAAAGCTGACAGAGTCCTTTGCACTGCCGCCAAGTCCTTACCTGTCAAGTTACAATCAAGATTATTAACCCTTTCATTCATGAATTGTGAGAACCTTAGTCAAGATTTTTTCCTTCAGTGTTTTTATTCCTCCTTAGGCATGAAAAAAACAATGCGATCAAGTTTTTTTTTTTTTTTTTCTATGGAGTTACAAAAATATCCATGCATTTAATTTTTGAGGTAAAGAAATGTGTTTAAAACCCAATATCAGAAAGTGATATGAAAACAATGAGATAAAAACATTTTTAATGCAGCTAATCTGATGTCTTCTCACATTTTAACATATTCTAATGCTAGTAATTACTCACTTCATGGAGATAATATGCAAAAAAAAAAAAAACTTCTTGTCTAACAAATAACAATTGATTTACACTTAAACATGTTAGTGCAGATTAGGTTTATCAAGAACAGCAAAGTTACAGTAATGGTCTGAATGTCAGGGTATGGGATGGTGCGTAAGTGTTCACTGTGTTGGCTGATATGGAACTAAAACATCAAAACCCATGAATATACAGGGTGGGGAAGCAAAATTTATATTATTTTGAGGCAGGGATTGAAAGACAGTGTATGACCAATTAGTTTATTGAAAGTCATGAGAATTTATTTGCCACAAGAAAATTGACATAATAGAAAATGTTTTTATTCTATGTGTCCTCCTTCTTTCTCAATAACTGCCTTCACACGCTTCCTGAAACTTGCGCAAGTGTTCCTCAAATATTTGGGTGACAACTTCTCCCATTCTTCTTTAATAGTATCTTCCAGACTTTCTCGTAATAGTTTTGCTCATGGTCATTCTCTTCTTTCCATTATAAACAGTCTTTATGGACACTCCAACTATTTTTGAAATCTCCTTTGGTGTGACGAGTGCATTCAGCCAATCACACACTCTTTGACGTTTGCTTTCCTGATTACTCATATGGGCAAAAGTTTCTGAAAAGGTATGGATAATAGTGTTAGGTATGATTATGACATCAATATATGTTTGGTTTTAAAACAATTGACGTAGTGCCTGCTGAGAAAAAACAACTAAATGTTCACTGTAAATTTTGCTTCCCCACCCTGTACAAGAGAACAGCTGGAGAAGAACTGTCCACTGTAGTGACTTATGCATGAAAGGGTTAAATCTGTCACCACATTTAGTTTTCTACAACACAACCTAAATATTCATTAGAGCCTCTGACCTTCCCAGAGGTCCACGGTCTGGAACATGTCAGTCTTGGTGACGCCGTAGTTCTCTGCAGCGTTAAGGAACTGGGAGATCTGCTCCATCTGTTTGAAGGCCATGGGTGAACTCTGGATCCTCTTCACTGGCTTCTCTCCAGAAAACAGACTGTTAATCAGCTCGCTCAGAACCTGGAGAAGGATGTGGACCAGCACAAGGGAGGGAGAGGAATTAAAGTGTTTTTTTTAGTTTGAATCCCATAATAGTAATAGTAATTTGCAGAATTTTGTCAGTCAAGGCAATATGCTGAAAGTTATATCATCTTTAACCCTTTCATGCATGACGTCCACATTAATGAACACAGTTTAAGCTCACTTTCCAGAGGGTTATAAAGGCAATATTCTCCAAACCACGTGGGGGCAGTCTCCATAGACCCTCAACAATACAATGAAAAAAAGTATCATCTTACTTTTACTATTTGGACTGCTCTGTGATCTCATAAAGTTAACCTCCTGAGACCCAGCTATGGGTTTTCTGTTCACGTTTGTGGACAAGAGTTTCACAACTTTATACAAAAAAACAAAAAACAAAAACTGTCCACTGCAACAGACATTGCATGAAAATTAAAAAGAAAATGCATCTGAAAAAACTGTTGGATCATGATGTTTCAAATATAGGCAATTATTTAATGAAAAAAGCCAGAATTTGTACTTTCCTGGGTCTTGGGAGGTTAAATATCTTCTTAATAAAACCATATTATAAAAAATTCAAAATGCATTTTCAACTTTAGCTTAATTTTGAGTAATAACATCAATCTAAAACAAATCTAGATCCTTTTTTTTTTTTCATAATTCATGCATGAAAGGGTTAATGTGGGAAAACTAGACTATGGACCTCTTCTTGGCTCATTTTCAAATTTTAGAAAATCTACAAATTTCACAATGGAAGAATTCAGCCAATCACAGCCCTTTTTAAGAGGCACTGACATCTAGAATAACCAGTCGGTGCCAGACTCAGGACTCTAGTCAGTCCTTCTATACCACAGGTGTCAAACATGCGGCCCGGGGGCCAAATCCGGCCTGCCAAATTGTCCAGTCTGGCCCTTGGGATGAATCTGTGAAATGCAAAAATTACACTAAAATATTAACAATCCTTGTTGAGCCGCATTATGTAATAAATTCCTATTATGTAATAAAAGTTCAAAATGTAATAAGAATGTTACGTCATCTTGTAATAAAGCCGCATTATGTAATAAACTGACGCATTTTGTAATAAACTATGTCAACGCATTCTATAGTAAATTTTTGCACATTCTGTAGTAAGTTATTACAGTTTGAGAAATTTATTAAAAAATGCACTTGACACATTTTTATTAAAAAAAAAAAGTAATAATATGGTTCATTTTGTAATAACAATCCAAATTAATATAATTTCAGAGCAATTTAGAAGAAATTAGTCACAGGAGCTACAGGTAATGTAATTAGAACTTTAACCACAGTTTAAAGATTAATTTAGCACATTACATTTTCCTGAAAATAAAAATGTTTCAAGTACATTTTGTAATAAATTTCTCAAATTGTAATAACTTACTACATAATGCGAAAAAATTTTGCTACATAATGCATTGAGGTAGTTTATTACAAAATGCATCAGTTTATTACATAATGCGGCTTTATTACAAGATGACGTGACATTCTTATTACATTTTGAACTTTTATTACATAATGAGAATTTATTACATAATGTGGCTCAACAATCCTTTTAGTTCAGGTTCCACATTCAGACCAATTCAGTCTCCAGTGGGCAGGACCAGTCAAATATTATCATAATAACATATAAATAATGACAACTTCAAATGTTTATGTTTGTAAATGTAAATATTTTCATGTATTTACACTAAAACAAAGTATGATTTCACAAAAAATGAGAATAATCTGAACAAATATGAATAACCTGAAATGTCTTAAGAGAAGTAAGTACAATTTTAACAAGATTCTGTCTGTTATTAAATTTTTTGTGTATTTGTAGATCCACTGTGATCTGTAAGTTATAATGTACATGTGTAAATGATAAACTGAGGCATAAAATTGTTAAAATTACACTTATTTTTTTCAGTTTGCTCATGTAATTCACATTGTTTGAAAGGATAGTTTGTAGATGTAAACCTTTTCATAATGTAAATTTACATTTTTCGCTTTAAAACATAGAGAAAAGTTTGGAGTTGACATTATTTATATATTATGTTATATTGTTATAGATGTTATATTTTTTTACTGGTCCGGCCCATTTCAGTTCAAATTTAGCTGAATTTGGCCCTTGAACTAAAATGAGTTTGACAGCCCTGTTCTATACTGTGCAGCAGCTTCCATAATCATTACATTTAACGTCACTTTTCCAAAGCAGTGTGCTATAATGTTGTGTTTTCCTGTAATGCAGTCGACCACTCAGTCCACTCACACATCCATCTTTCAGCCAGCTCTGGAAGCCATGTTTTCCTGCTTCTGGCTTTCCCACACCAGAGCCACACTGGCGGGTGATCCACTCCACCAGGATCAGCTCCAGATCTGGGTCGTACTTGCTGTCGATTTTATCCTGAACCTGCCGGCTCATGCCATAGGATGGTCCTTTGTTAGCCATGCCGACTCCCTGCTAGTTGAGTGTGGATGGAGGAAAACAGCGACAGATGGAGAGAAAAATGAGAAAGAATGGGATGAACATTAGAAGTGGAAAAAATACGGTGGGACATAAAGGCTTTTTGTTTGAAGGAGTCATGGGTGTAATCCTTACCTGCCCTCTTTTATCAGTATCATATGTAATATACTGTACTATTCACCCACTGTTTGGTAATTTCATTTAGATCTGACCGTTTTTTTCTGACAAATAAAACATTTTCACTTTAGATGTAATTCAAAGAAGCTATTCGCAACAAAACATGCAAACACGTTTAAATAAAGACAAAGACATAATTACACATCCAGTAAGTACACACATACTTTCTCAAATTCACAGTCACATGCATGTCAAAAGCATATACAGCCTAGAGTGATGCTAAGCTCTCAGTTTGCGTCCTTTCTTCAGAACAGTGCTCTTATATCAGCATTGCGTCTCCTAATGCACACCATTTAGCTCCATCAGGTCCAGAGACAAAGTGATGTACAATGGGAGCTCTTTTTCAGCTTTAACTCACACATTCACACTTTCTCTCCTGATCTCTGTCATCACACACATACATCATTGCCAGCATTTTTTTTTTTTTTTTTTTAATCTTTTATTTTTATGCTTTTATATTGCTTTTGGGCCAACAGCCAAGTGCAAAACCCATATCAAGGTGCTTGTCTGCACCATCCAACCTTTGTTGCCATCTTGATGTCAGGTCACTTCAACTTCCTGTTCCTGGGAAGGGGGGGAGGGGTCAAAGGCGGGCTTTAGATGTGATGATGTTGCTGCTTTTAGGCAACAGTGAACTAATACATAATATTCTAATTTTTATTGTAGTTTTAGTTTCAGGATGTCAACGTTTGCTCTACATTTGTTCAGCACTGGGAGGAACCAGACTACCATTCTGCTGTTAGGACGCTGGACAAGACAAGTAGAAAAAAAAAAAAAAACAAGTTGTGTGAGATACTCCCTGGTAAAATGTCCAAATAAAAGAGGATACACAAGCAAAGGTGTCAGAAAAATGGGTAATGATGACTGGGAGTACAGTTGGTGTCGGCTGCTGCCTTATCGGTACAGACAGCTGCCTGTCAGCCAGCTGAGCCCATAAATAGACAAAAAAAAAAAAAAACCCGAAAGAAAAAGAAAGCCTTGTGAATAGAAACATGGGGCAGAATGAGATGGACTCAGAGTGACTCTGTCTTGTTAATTTTGGTTTCACTGACCAATGCTAAAAGACGCCATACACCATATGTTGCCAAGTGAGAAGAAAAGATGCCCGGAATGCTTTTTTTAAAGGATTTCTCTAAAATGTAAAACCACACTAGTTGTGTTTAGTTGGATATGAGGCAGTAAAAGGTAACTGCATGCAGTGATTGTTGTAGTTTTTTGTTTTGCTCAAATGTTTAAGATCATGTATGTCTGTAAAAATAATCTAAATTTAAATATTTAAAAAATGCATAAATGAATAAAAGGTTGCACAGTCTGTAAAAAAAAAAAAAAAAAAAAAAAAAAAAAAAGGATGTCAACGTTTGCAAAGTCTGGCCTTCGAGATAGCCGTTTTAGGTTTTCATCTGACTCCACAAACCGACCTATAGTGACGAGTGGACAAACAAAAAGTAGACATTCAGACAAGACAAGGGTGAGTACTGTTGCACACTTGCCTTGAGTCTTCTTTTTTGTTCCTTTGTCTTTAACATATTATTTTCAATGATCTGTTTTCACATTGTGACCCCACTAACTAAAGCACAGGTGTCAAACATGTGGCCCGGGGGGCCAAATTCGGCCCGCCAAAGGCTCCAATCCGACCCCTGGGATGAATTTGTGAAATCCAAAAATTACATTAAATTACATTATATTAATCATTGTAATTCAGGTTCCACATACAGACATATACAGATGCGTCAATCAGATGTCAAATGGGTCAGATCAGTAAAATATTATCATATTAAAACGATAAATAATGAAAACTGCAAAAATTCTCTTTGTTTTAGTGTAAAAAAGTAAAATTACAGGAAAACATTTACATTAACAAGTAAAAAATGTGAATAACCTGAACAAATATGAACAACCAGAAATGTCGTAAGAGAAGTAAATGCAATTGTACCAACATTCTGCCTGTTATTAAAATGTTTTGTGTATTTGTAACAGTAATGTAAGTTGTAATTGTAATGTAGTTGGAGTGGCCATGGCTCAGGTGGTAGAGCGGGACATCCAGTAACCAAAGGGTTGGCGGTTCAAATCCTGCTCTAGCCTAGTCAATCTGTTGTGTCCTTGGGCAAGACACTTCACCCTCCTTGCCTCCAGTGCCACTCACACTGGTGTATGAATGTTCGGTGGTGGTCGGAGGGGCTGTAGGCGTGAACTGGCAGCCACGCTTCTGTCAGTCTGCCCCAGGGCAACTGTGGCTACAGATGTAGTTTACCACCACCAGAGGGAGAATGTGAGAGAGAATGAATAACACTGGTCAACAACAAATTTATTGTTTAATTTTTTTGAGCTGATTTAGGATAATTTTGGTGTGCTGAATCCAAAAATGACATTAATTTTGCTCAATCAGGTCAACTTTCTGAACTATGCTACATATTGGCTTTTTAACATTTTTGCTTACATTTATGGGCATTTTCACATCATATGATACAAAATTCTTTCATATTTCTTGCAATAAATGAGTTCTGAAGATTTTACTTTTGCCAATTTATGATTAATGTTTTTTGTTTTTATATTACAGGTGAATGAAATGGCTTCGACTAGAAGATCTTGCAAAAATAAGCCTGACGTATTCTGCTACATCTGCGGTGAATACACCATTGTACCTAACAGGAATCAAGTCACAAGTTTCATAAAGTGTGCTTACCAATCTTATTTTGGTATTAATTCTTATATTTTGTGAGAAGATCAAATTTTTCAAAATCAAATTAGCAAAAAAAAACCCTGACCTGATTGAGAAAAACAGATGTCATTTTTGGATTTAGCGGTGCAAAATGGTCCTAATTCAGTTGAAAAAACCTAGACAACTTGCAAAAAACCTTTTTTTGTAACCCAGTGTAATGGATCAATAATGTAAAGCGCTTTGGGTGTCTAGAAAAGCGCTTTATAAAATCCAATCCATTATTATTGTTATTATTAATGCACATGTGTAAATGATAAACTGATAATCTGAGACGGAATATTGTTAAAGAAATATTGTTAAAATTTCATTTGCTTTTCTTACGATGTTTCCAGTTGTTCACGTTATTCAGATTTGAAAGGAAATTTTGTAGATGTCAGTATTATCACAACTGAATATACTTTTTTCACTGTAATTATTTCACTGGTCCCGCCCACCTGAGATCATATTAGGCTGAATGTGGCCCCTGAACTAAAATGAGTTTGACGCCCCTGAACTAAAACATCAGAACACTTCTTCCATCAGTGCAAACAGATTTAGGCTGTGTTTATAACAGTCTGTGTGTCAGTGCTGTTAATGGATTCCTGCTTGGAGTATCTGTAGCGTTTCCACCAGCTCTGTTTAATATTCTTTGCATTCCCTGTGGTGCTTTTTCAAACCACAAAAAACTAAACACACATGCTGGGTAACACGCTCACTTACATGCAACCACAAGTTCAGATAATACACTTTATCTTTGTGTCCTTTCTGCCTCTTTCTGTCTTTGTCTCTGGAAACACATAATGTCATAGCTCTTGTTATTCTCACAAACATGCATCATTATGTAATCACTATTACAGGGTAATGTGTGTCTGGTATGCTGTGAATGTGCTCCCCTACCCCCACCCCTTTTTTTTTTTTTTTTTTTTTTTTAATTGCCCCCAGTCCTCGCCTCATAAATATAACCCAGGACCACAATCACAAATCCCACACACTAAACTCTTTTCAGAGAAATAAGTAAAGGGGGTTACATTCCTCACGTTGTGCACTCATTGCATTGTTGAAGAAAGATTTCTGTTTTCTATTAGTGTTAGTATGCAAAGTACAATTAAAGAAAGATCACATCATATTTTTAGAGCTTAAATGAGTCCATTAGGGATTGCTCTCTATTTCTGGTATTTATGTGTCTCCATGGGTATGTTGTTATGCTTGGAAATGTGCCCCGGTCAAATAACTCAGGATCATCTGCTAAGCAAGCTTCTGTGCTCCGAAGAAAACACACTTTTACAAACTCTAAGCAAGCATTTCCAACATACCAGTGATAGGATGATGTATTTAACTGTGTTTTTCATAGAATTAATATTAATATTAATGTTTATGCAAGAAAAGTCGGCAATACACCGCTGCAGCCTGTAAAAATACACCTGGAATTAGTATTAGCCCAAGAAGTAGAACTAGGAACCAGAATAATATCCAAACACCATGGAAGAATGTCTATATTTTTCTTAGATGCACATAAAAAATATTTATGGACACTACTAAAGCTCCTATAAAATGTATTACCAGCGCCTGCTCAGTGTGCTAGTATTTCCATCAGCACCATTTAATACATAACTACTCCTCAAAGTAATTCAAACACTGTCCGAGACGGGAATAAAGATGTCAGAATAAAAATAACAAAATGGAAAAAAATTTTTTTATGGCATTTATAAAGGACACAAATCAGAACTCAACCATTAATTTAACCCATAAAGACCCAGTACTACTTTTATGGCTGTTCCAAAATATTTTTTTCTCTATATTTATCACCATTTATTAGCATATTATTCTCTGTATTTTGCGTTTTTTCAGCGAACATCAAGTATTTTCCAATATTTAATTTACTGATCATGTAGATGTTCATAAAAGCTCAGATTAAAGTTGGTGGTCATCATATCAAAAACAGAGAAAACTGAAAAAAGAGACTTTTTCTGCAAAATATATTATTAACTGAACATAATCCAAGAGTCTCCATCCACTGTCATTGATCAAACTCCATGGGTTTTTACTGGTGAATGTTGTAGAAGACGATGTTTCCACATTCACTACGGAGCCTCTGAACGTCCAAATGGGTCATATGTGATGACCAAGAGAAGATGACAAACTGCATTTTACACCAATTACTTACATGGATTGATAAGATTATTGGATCGACAGGTATTTAACATTTTATATCAGTAAATGATTGGGTTTGGGTCTTTATGGGTTAAGTAAAAGAAACCAATAAACCCTGCTTTCTGAAGTCCCAGTGTCTCACAAACATGACTTCATCACCTTTCCATTCATCCATCAATCCATTTCTCGGTGTCTCTGGTCTCAGCTCTGTTTTTACGTCTGTTGCTCTTATTACCATGGTAAACCCGCCTCATGCCAGAACAGGAAGCCAGTGTTAGGGCTGTGGCTACTGTGGCAGCCGGAGGGAACGTGGCGTCATGCGGTCTCGCCTTCTCTCCAGTTAACTCACTAACCACTATATACTGATTTAGCATGAACATCTTACCTGGGGTTTGTTCGGATAATCGTAATGTTGCTAAATTTTACCCCTCAGTGTATTTAGGAGTCAAAGTACTAAAGAATTCAGCTAAAGTAAGATTTGACTTTAAGGATATTTAGGCGCTGATGTACTGTAATGCACCATTTTTTTTCTTCCTGTACCTCCGGTGAGTGCCAGCTGCAGAGAAACTGCCGTTTTACGTGCTCTTGCCAGAATTTTATGAGCAATGAAAGCATTTGTGAACCTGCTGCCAAATCCCTTCATGGTTCTGATTGCTCTGACAAACTTATTTGCTGCTGTGTGCTTGAGATGATGTATTTCTGACTCTCAAATGTAGCCAATGCTGTCAAGTCTGCGCTGGAGCCTGGATGTGGTTCATTTCTGTCTGTCTAAACTGCTGTCCCTCTTGATTCTGCTATGTTTATACATAACAACAGGACTGACAGTCTACCTAGTATTATGTGCTCCTGTTACTGTTACAAAGGAGCTAAACTGCCAGTTGGTGCTTCTCGTCCAACTCTGCAGACCTGTTTTTACTGGAATCAATGATATACAGGGTGGGGAAGCAAAATTTACAATATTTTGAGGCAGGGATTGAAAGACAGTGTATGACCAATTAGTTTATTGAAAGTCATGAGAATTTATTTGCCACAAGAAAATTGACATAATAGAAAATGTTTTTATTCTATGTGTCCTCCTTCTTTCTCAATAACTGCCTTCACACGCTTCCTGAAACTTGCACAAGTGTTCCTCAAATATTGGGGTGACAACTTCTCCCATTCTTCTTTAATAGTATCTTCCAGACTTTCTTGTAATAGTTTTGCTCATAGTCATTCTCTTCTTTACATTATAAACAGTCTTTATGGACACTCCAACTATTTTTGAAATCTCCTTTGGTGTGACGAGTGCATTCAGCAAATCACACACTCTTTGACATTTGCTTTCCTGATTACTCATATGGGCAAAAGTTTCTGAAAAGGTATGGATAATAGTGTTAGGTATGATTATGACATCAATATATGTTTGGTTTCAAAACAATTGACATAGTGCCTGCTGAGAAAAAACAACTAAATGTTCATTGTAAATTTTGCTTCCCCACCCTGTATATATATATTTTTTAACAACTTTATTTAGCATTTTTCCATAACAATTACATCCTTGAGGCATGTCTTATACAATTTGTGAACTTCTTTCAAATGGACACGTTTCAAATGGACAAACAGAACACCAAAAAAAAAAAAAAAAAGACTCAAACTAATCTGTGTTGATCATTCCGGTCATATCACTAACACTCTGTACCTCTGGCATAAGAAAAAAAATCCCAGGAATCAATGATATTTAATCATTAGGTTATTACCTTTAGAGTGAACTAAGGGTTTGTAGTTGCATATGAGTAGCAGGGGCGTGTCCATCTCTATAACATTGGAACAGAAAGTCCCTGCCAGTATCTGAGTGAACACATTTGCATCACATATTTTAACCCTTTCATGCACAGTGGTCACTCCAGTGGACAGTTCTTCTCCAGCTGTTCTCTTGTATATTCATGGGTTTGGTTGTTTTAGTTCCATATCAGCCAACACAGTGGATGCTCATGCACCATCCCATAATAATACACTGACATTCACACCATCACTGTAATTTTGCTGTTCTTGATAAACCTGATCTGTACTAACATGTTTGAGTGTAAATCAATTGCTAATAAAAATTGGAAATATGATAAAATGTGAGAAAACATCAGATTAGCTGCATTAAAAATGTTTTGATTTTATCGTTTTCACACAGTATATCACTTTCTGATATTTGCATTCTTTGCTTCAAAAATTAAACGCATGGTGTCCAGTGGATTGGACATTTTTGGAACTCCACGAAAACTTATGAAGGTAGACTTGTTTCTTTATTGCTTTAACCCAAAAAAAAAAAAAAAAAAAAAAAAAAAATTCAATTAAAAAAAAAAGTCTCAATCAAAAAAAAAACTTTTCAATCAAAGAAAAAAAGTGTTCAAATGAATTTTTTTAGGTTGTAATTTTTTTTTTTTTTGCATTCAAACACTTTTTTTTTTTGATTTTTTTTTTAGTTAAAGCAATAAAGAAACAAATCAACCTTCATAAAAAATAGGTTCAATTAAAAAAAAAAAAAAAAAAATCAATCGCATTGTTTTTTCATGCCTAAAGAGGAATAAAAACACTCAGGAAAAAAAATCTAGACTAAGGTTCTCATAATTCATGCATGAAAGGGTTAAAAAGGCAAAAGGCATTAGACTCAACACGTATGAACTAGAGTTTTTTTTCCTGTTTTATTCACTGAATCTAAGTTTGTCTGTATGTATGCATATAGTTATGCCACAATCAAAAATGGGATGCAACATCAAAAGCATTTTCGCCCACAGTTAATAAACCACAGTCAGTCATAAGTCTTGTTTGCTATAATTCACCGTTTCTGAATTACAGGGTTAAAGAGAGGCATTGTCATTAAAGATGGACTCTTGGATGGAACGTTGAGCAAATAACAGCATTGAATGTCAATTTGCATCAGAGCAACCCGGATAAGGTTTTATTTTATTCGTCGAAGCACAATTCTATTTGGAAACTAAGAGGTCAAGTAAGGCTGCTGTGGCACAATCTGAGAGAGAAAACCCTGGATCCTCAGTGTTCAGGTGATGTCATCAAGTAAGAGTGGGATTAAACAGATGCTGTAAACCATCATGTGTCGTACTCAGTATTATCTCATCATCACTGCAAACTTTCTAAGATCACACTTAAAACACAAATAAAATGTACAGAAATGCTTTACAAAATGGAATATTTTAGAAGTTTCTGCCCTTTCAGACAGTCTGGTAGATATTAGTCTACATTTTTATCCTTTTGAAGTAGCTTCCTGTCATGTCATGTGAACTCACAAAACTCATCCAAACCCGTGTACAGCTGTGGATCATTTGCTTGTACAAATATGAGAGATACCAGTGGAAAACCTTCACATCCTCAAATGACTCTTGGGACACGTCACAGACGACTCTTACACTATAATTACACTTGCGATAAACTTGTCTTTTCTTTCAGTTAGGGTATGTAAAAAAGTAAAATAGTGTTTTGACCACTCTGTGCATCTAAACCGCAGCAACATTGAATTCAAGAGTAACTCATAGATGATGTCATAGATCTAACCCACAGAAAATGGTGATTAACTTCAACCTTTGATAATTCCATATGTGAAAACACCATTTGATGTACAGTTATGTGCTAGATATTTTTCAAGACCTCTCACTTCACATCTCTCCTTTGACGTTTGATGGGTTAATAAAGTTTTATTTGGAGTAACTTTCTTTACAGTTACTGTCACGAATGGATCAAAGGGATGGGAAGCTAAGAAGGCCTCACAATTAAAAGGACAAAGAATGTGAAAAAAACATTTAACCATTTGAGCATTTACAGGAGAATAAAAGAAATGTATACTCACTGTTTGAAGGAATAGTTCACTTCGCTGCTGACTGCGAGTGCAGGTGAGCGCAGATGCTTGACTGAGTGTTTGTATATGCCTGGTAGGGACCTCCCTCTTAAAAATGTCGGCTTAAAAAGAGCAGATGAGGCCAGATGACTTCACTTGGTCTACTGAGCCAGTGGGAGGGAGTATGAAGGAGGAATAGGAGGGCGAGAGTAGAAGGGAGGAAAAAAGGAAACTTCAGCCTTAAAAGGGCATGGCCTTTCAGCAGCTCCCTCTCTGTCTCTACCATCCCTTCCCCTCCGTCTGGTTAAAAAGCCCAGCCTTATTTGGGTAGAGCTGTTCCATGTAGAGGAGGAGAAACAGCAGCCAGGCAGCACTGGTGTGGTCAGCAGGAATTCTCCAAATACTTTCACCACATCACTCTTCAGAGAGGAAGGAGAGGAGAGGAACCGTCATCATCCCCATAGAGAAAGTCCATGTATGTCCTGATGCATTAGCTGTACCAGGGGTGCATCGTGTGCATGTGTGCATGTGTACCCCACACCCACTTGTGACATTTCCATCACTTTCTTTCCATTACAGACAGTTCTTGGCAAACACTCACATTGTTTGGATATAGCTCGGTAAAGGCTGTCCAACATATGCTCACAGTCTAACTGATGCTCGTTCAGTGGAAAGTTTCAAACCGATCAGGATCAGGACTAGACTTCATTTTAAATCTGTTATGACATAAATGATTAAAATAGACAAAGCAGATAAAGCTGTATTGAACATCCACCCCTTTCATAGAACCTCAGCCCTATGCAAGTTCATGGAAGTTTGTACAACTTTTGTGTAAGGGTTTAGGGTCAGGCTTTAACAGAAGAGGTTTGTAAAAGACATAAAATACATTTCATTTCAAAGGGGATGTCCTCTAATGTCTGCGTTTAGCATGTTGTTAAAGCAACCTAAGCTACATATGTTCAAATATAAACTTAACCCTCATGTCACATATCTTTTGTCTTGGGTTAACCCATAAAGACTCAGTGCTACTTTTGTAGCAGTTCCCATATGAATTTTTTTTTCTTTTTCTACCTTTCTTAACTGATCTATCACTAATTTTTAAAAAATAATATTTTCCTCTGGATTTTGCATTTTTGGTGTAAACTATGTATTTTCCTATATTTAATTCACAGATCATGTAGATGTTCGTGAAAACTCAGAGTAAATTCCAAGTTACTTGTATCAAAACAGAAAAAAAAAAAAAAAGAAAAAGTTACATTTTCAGCAAAGATACTGCTGACAGAATGTAAGAACATCCACTGTCATTGATCCAACTCCATGGGTTTTACCAGTGAATCAATGTTGTAGAAGATGACGGTGTTTCCATGTTCACTACGGACCCTCTGAACGTCCAAATGGGTCATATCTGATGACCATGAAAAGATGACAAACTGTATTTTACACTAATTATTATTACATAGGATTAGTGGATCAACAGGTATTTAAGTTTATATCTATACATGGTTTGTGTCACCAGTGGCTGTTTGGGTCTTTATGGGTTAAGGTTTGGTGAAGACTTTTGTCAGAGGAAGTGTAGTGACAGACATTTCACTTCCTCAATAAAATCCTTAAATATTATTATTAATATTATTATTATTTTTTTTTTTTCTTTTATGGGCTCAGCTGGCTGACAGGCAGCTGTCTATACCAATAAGGCAGCAGCTGACACCAACTGTACTCCCAGTCATCATTGCCTATTTTTCTAACACCTTTGCTTGTGTATCCTCTTTTATTTGGACATTTTACCAGGGAGTATCTCACACAACTTGTTTTTTTTTTTTTTTCTACTTGTCTTGTCCAGCGTCCTAACAGCAGAATGGTAGTCTGGTTCCTTTTGGTGCTGAACAAATTTGCTTTCCCAAGGGTAACTTCATAAAGTATATGAGGCACCCTTTGATATTCTACTGTTTATTATGAGTTTTGTTGAACCACATTTCGATGCCGGACCTGACATGGGGGGTGGGGGTGGGGGGTAGAAGAAGGGGAGGGAACAAGAGAGAAGAAGGTGGCGAAGACCCTCACAAGAAAGTATCAACAATACAAACAGCAATAACCATGGAGACAATTATAATGGAAACGATAACTACAACCAGAACTGAGTAAACTGGGCAGAAGAGAGAGAAAAACAAAACATAACAAACAAAACTACAAACAACAATGAAATACATAAGACCTATGTCCTATATATGACCTATGTAAAATCAAATCCTTAAATATTATTAATTAGCCACGAGTTAATCTAAATTGCCCATTGGTGTGAATGTGAGAGTGATTGTTTGTGATTATGTCAGCCCTGCGATGAACTGGTAACATGTCCAGGGTGTACCCAGCCTTCGCTGATAAGTAGCTGGGATAGGCTCCAGCGACGCCTGTGACCCTAGTGAGGATAAAGTGGGTTCAGAAAATGAATGAATTAATGAACTAGAAAAGCACTCAGAGAGCTCAGACCTCCACAAAGGCAGATCAGCCCCCCCCCCCCCCCCCCCCCCCCCATCACCACCAAAATTTAATCATTTGTTCCTTGTGCCAGTATCAACATTTCCTGAAAATTTCATCCAAATCATCTATAACTTTTTGAGTTATCTTGCACACAGACAAACAAACAGACAAACCCCAATGAAAACATAACCTAGGTAATGAATGAATGAATGAATGAATGAATTATTAATTAGCACTAAACAAAGAAAAACAGTTCTGATCTGTTTTCAGTTTTTGGACTTTTATTTTTGTAACCATTCATTTTGGGTGAGATATTCTGTGTATGTTTAGAGCAGGGGTGTCAAACATGCAGCCCGGGGGCCAAATGTGGCCCGCCAAAGGGTCCAGTTCAGCCCCTGGGATGTTTTTGCCAAGTGCAAAAATTCCACAGTCTTGAATTGAATTAAGCAAAAAAAAAAAAAAAAAAAAAATTGCTTGAATTAAGGAAAAAATCTTGAATTAAGCCAAAAAAAAAAAAAGACTTCAATTAAGTAAACAAATCTCAAATTTAGCAAAAAATCTTGAATTAAGCCAAAAAAATCTTCAATTAAGTACAAAAAAAATCTTGAATTAAGCCAAAAAAATTCTAGAATTAACAACTTAATTTTTTTCCTTTGTTTTAGTGCAAAAAATAACATTACATTATGAAAATATTTACATTTACAAACTATCCTGTAACAATAGAATGTGAATAACTTGAACAAATATGAACAACCTGAAATGTCTAAAGAAAATTGAGCACAATTTTAACAATTTTTCTGCCTGTTCTTCAGTCTTTAGTGTCTTTGTAGATCTGATCCATAATGCACATGTAGAAATGATAAGTGGAGAAATAATATTGTTAAAATTGTGCTATTTTTTATTTTTATTTTTTTATGTTTTTTAATTTCAATTTTTTTTTTTTTTTTTTTTTGGGATAGTTTATAAAAGTAAGTATTTTCATAATTTAATGGCTTTTTGGTTACACTAACAAGAAGACAAACATTTGGAGTTGTCATTATTTATAGGTTAGTATGTTATTATTTTTCTGGTCCGGCCCACTGCAGATCAAATTTAGCTGAATATGGCCCCTGAACTAAAATGAGTTTGACACCCCTGGTTCAGAGCAAAAAGTCAATGTGATGGAACTGTGATTAACCCATAGATATAGGAGATGTGAACTGACTACACACTGACACAGACGTCTTAGTGGAAGCACTTGTGTAATTGAAGACCCTGGTGCTAAAAGTACTGAAGTCACAAAAAAGTCTGTTAAAAATACCTATAGGGTGGACTTGGCAAACAAATTCAACATGTTTATATGCTCGACTTGAATTGTTCAAAAATGTGACTTCAGTACTTTTAGCACCAGGGTCCTCAATTTTCAGCAACATGTTGTATCTTATAACACTGTTAAATAGGGATGTAACGATGTGAAAATTTCATATCACGGTTATTGTAACCAAAATTATCATAGTTATCATTATTATCATGGTATTGTTGAAATTGTGCTGAAAATGTTCAATAAGTACTAATACACACACTGAAATAATTTAGCCAAGTTGTATTTAAATAAATAAATAAATAAATAAATAAATAGGCACAATGTACCTTCTGTTGCAGAAACATTCAAATATTAACCCTTAGTGGTCTGAGCCTATTTTGGCCGTTTTTCAGTCCTTTTGATTTTGCCTTTATATACTATATAAACAAATGTTTTCTATACCCATGTTTGGCATCATTTTTTTTCAGCACAACTTCATCTATATCATCTGCTTATTATTTTTTTCACTTGAACCTACTATATCAACATAAAAGGACAAAAAACACACACAAAAAAAATATAAAATCCGATTTGAAAAATGTATATAATTTATTGCATAAATAACACAAAGATGCTTAACGAACCTTTTCAAAGACTTTAAAAGTGAATATTGGTTCCAAATATTAGTTATATAAAATCAAAATTGTGATAAATTAAAACTATACTCAAATATTTGACATAAAAGCAAATCTTTACATAGGCGTTTTCTCCCCTAAAAGTGCGGTAATCAAACACGGTTATCATGATAATTAGAATTTAAACAGTAATACTAACCGTCTGCAGTTTTACCGCGGTTTATCGTTATACCGGTAATCATTACCATCCCTACTGTTAAATTATGTAAAATTAGCAAGTAAAGTTGTAAAATACATGCAGTGACGTAAAAGGTACATTATAAGGAGTGAAACATTGAAAGCAGCATGAAAAGCAAATACTTATGAAAAGTACAATAATAATAACACTGGGTTACAAAAAAATGTTTTTTGCAAGTTGTCTAGGTTTTTTCAACTGAATTATGACCATTTTGCACCGCTAAATCCAAAAATGACATCTGTTTTTCTCAATCAGGTCAGGTTTTTTTGCTAATTTGATGTTGAAAAATTTGATCTTCTCACAAAATATAAGAATTAATACCAAAATAAGATTGGTAAGCACACTTTATGAAACTTGTGACTTGATTCCCATTAGGTACAATGGTGTATTCACCGCAGATGTAGCAGAATACATCAGGCTTATTTTTGCAAGATCTTCTAGTCGAAGCCATTTCATTCACCTGTAATATTAAAAAAAACATTAATCATAAATTGGCAAAAGTAAAATCTTCAGAACTCATTTATTGCAAGAAATATGAAAGAATTTTGTATCATATGATGTGAAAATGCCCATAAATGTAAGCAAAAATGTTAAAAAGCCAATATGTAGCATAGTTCAGAAAGTTAACCTGATTGAGCAAAATGAATGATTTTTGGATTCAGCACACCACACTTATCCTAAATCAGCTCAAAAAACTTAATAAATTTGTTGTTGACCAGTGTAATGATGGATTGGATTTCTATATTTCTATTTACATTTTTTACACATTCATACACCAATGCAAGTGACGCTGCCCCACAAGTTCGTACTAAAGTACAGTGTTTTTGATACAACTGATGAATATTTCCACCACTGTGGAGCAGTGAGAGGGAGTAGGGCACACACACTTAAAGGGATCCACACTTATCATATTAATGTCTTTTGTGGTCATGTCATTAATCCTCTGATGACATCTATAGGTGTTGAATCTATCTTCCAGTCTGACCAGATGTTATTGTAGAATTCATATAGATGGACAGTATAAAGTAATGCCCCATACTTTATCAGAGGAGTGTCCAACTGGAATGAGTGGAGCCTCCTGGTGCGGGTGAAAGTGAGTGCGACATGTGTGCGTAAGCCTCCTCTACGTCATGAGTTTATTCAACTGAAGGAATTTGCTTTGGCTGTATGGTTTATTTCATTTGTAATGAGCTGCCACGAAAGGCACTTGTTTACAGTGTCATACAACACTGTTATAGGTCAAATGCAAACAGCAGCTGCAGACTTTAGACCCTCTGTTGTCATCTCCGAATTATATCAAAGGCTCTCAGTGCTACCTATTTCCATTCATGGACTCTGTATGTGGCTCAGAGGGAGCATGTGTGTCTTGGAAAGAGGAAAGTGAACTAAAATACACAGAGAACTGAATAGATACTAAAGATACTGGACCTTCAAATAAACTTTTATGGCATCCACAGTAAAACCACTGCAGTAGAGTCTGGGACCCAGATACGTCTGAGATGGAATGTTTCATTTGCTCTGGTCCTCCTCCTTATTTCCACCTAAACCCATATCCAGGAGCATTAACCCATAAACACCCAAACATCCACTGTCGACCAAATCCATCCACTGATGTAAAATGTTCAACACTTGTTTAAAACCTCTTTAGCCCTGTCAGCCCGCCTGTAGGCCGAAAAAATTATATTAACCCTTTCATGCATACTGGTCACTACAGTGGACAGCTATTCTACAGTTTTTCTCTTCTATATTCATGGATTTTGTTGTTTTCGTTGTTTTGCTATTTTTTTTAACACATATTTTTATTAAAGTTTTAAGACACTACATATCTTTTCTGACATGAATTGGTAACATTATGTAGATCTCTTCTGAGCATAAACCCCGAGAATCATAAGCCCTCCCCATAGTTTTCACATAATTTATCAGTAAATACATGTTTCTGTGCGTCAAAAATTAAACGTGTGGTGTCCAGCTGAGTGGACATTTTTGCAACTTCATGAAAAATAGGTCAATAAGATTTGTTTTTTTATTTTTTTTAATGTATTTTTAAAAAGGTTTTAATTATTTTTATTATTATTTATTTTTTTTTTTTCAGAAGAAAATTTTCAATCGCATTGTTTTTTTTCATGCCTGAAGAAGAATAAAAACACTCAGGAAAAAACTCATGAAAGGGTTAATATACATCTACTATAAAAATATAATAAATCAGGACAATGGATGTTTTTTTCAACCTCTGCTAAAAGTTTAGACCCTAATGTTAATAAAAGTACATCAAAAGTGTATTTTAGTGCAAACTTTAATGTTCAAACAGGATTTTTAATCTTTGTGGGGTGAAATATATGCTATTAAAAATCTCCGACATGAACAATTAATTTATGCGTATCATCGTCAATCCAGCCGGAAAAAAAAAAAAATACAGGTGAGTATAAAAAATTCGAATTTCTCTATTAGTTTGTTACAGTTTACTCAGGCATAGTAATAGATACAATACTTTAGACAATGGGAATAGATTCTGTGAGGTCTCGAAATGTCCACAGACACCAAGAACATCCATATGAACCTTGTTTCAGTGGAGTAATTCTTCATTTACTTCGGGTATGTCTTTTTAGGCATTTTTCCCCTGAAAATATGGTCAGGGTTAAACAGGTTAACCCCCAATTTTATCAATACATGTAAATAATTGGTGTAAAATGCAGTTTGTCATCTTTTTGTGGTCATCAGATATGACCCATTTGGACGTTCAGAGGCTCCGTAGTTACCGTGGAAACACTGTAATCTTCTAGTAAAACCCATGGAGTTGGATCAGTGACAGTGGATGGAGACACTTGTTTTATGTTCAGTTCATGATAGATTTTGCTGAAAAGTAAGTTTTTCTTAAGTTTTCTGTTTTTGATATATTAACCCTCAACTTTAATCTGAGCTTTTCTGAACATTTATACGATCAGTGAATTAAATATAAAAAAAAGAAATGTGCTTTTCACTGAAAAAACACAAAATACAGAAGATAGTTTTATAATTAATAGTGATAAATTGCTTAACCCATAAAGACTCAGTGCTACTTTTGTGGCAGTTCCCAAATGATTTCTTTCTTTATTTCTACCTTTCTTAAGTGAATTATTACCAATTTTTAAAAATAATGTTATTCTCTTTGTTTGGCATTTTTGGTGTAAATCCTGTATTTTCCTATATTTAATTCATAGATCATATAGATGTTCATGAAAACTCAGAGTGAATTCAAAGTTAATTATGTCAAAACAGAGAAAAATTAAGAAAACATGACTTTTTTCAGCAAAGATATTGCTAACTGAAGTGTCTCCATCCACTGTCATTGATCCAACTTCATGGATTTTACTGGTGAATCAATGTTGTAGAAGATGACGGTGTTTCTACGTTCACTATGGAGCGTCTGAACATCCAAATGGGTCATATCTGATGACCATGAAAAGACGACAAACTGCATTTTTTATACCAGTTATGTACATGTATTGATAGGATTAGTGGATCAGTAGGTATAAAACAGTTTATATCTGTAGATGGTTTGTGTCACTGGTGGATGTTTGGGTCTTGGGTTAAGAACAGTTAAATCAGGGGTCACTAATCCTGGTCCTCGAGGGCCGGTATCCTGCATGTTTTAGATGTTTCCCTCTTCCAGCATATGTGACAGTCATTATCAGGCTTCTGCAGAGCTTGATGATAGGCTTAGCATTTGAATCAGGTGTGTTGGAAGGGGGATACATCTAAAACATGCAGGATTCTGGCCCTCGAGGACTAGGATTGGTGACCCCCCCTGAGTTAAATAATAAGAAAATTCACTTGGGAACTGCCATAAAAGTAGCACTAAATGTCTTAACGGGTTAAACCAAACCATAATATCATTTATGGATTGAGTTCAATGCAATGACCAGGAGCACTTCTGTAAACAACCAACATGGCCGCCAACATGGTCCTCTCAGATCTGTTATCATGCCAGTGTTGAACAAACTGGACTGTACAGGGTGGGGAAGCAAAATTTACAATATTTTGAGGCAGGGATTGAAAGACAGTGTATGACCAATTAGTTTATTGAAAGTCATGAGAATTTATTTGCCACAAGAAAATTGACATCATAGAAAATGTTTTTATTCTATGTGTCCTCCTTCTTTGTCAATAACTGCCTTCACACGCTTCCTGAAACTTGCGCAAGTGTTCCTCAAATATTCGGGTGACAACTTCTCCCATTCTTCTTTAATAGTATCTTCCAGACTTTCTCGTAATAGTTTTGCTCATAGTCATTCTCTTCTTTCCATTATAAACAGTCTTTATGGACACTCCAACTATTTTTGAAATCTCCTTTGGTGTGACGAGTGCATTCAGCAAATCACACACTCTTTGACGTTTGCTTTCCTGATTACTCATATGGGCAAAAGTTTCTGAAAAGGTATGGATAATAGTGTTAGGTATGATTATGACATCAATATATGTTTGGTTTCAAAACAACTGACGTAGTGCCTGCTGAGAAAAAACAACTAAATGTTCATTGTAAATTTTGCTTCCCCACCCTGTACATTTTCTCTCAAAAGAGGAAAAGACAATTACACTTCAAGTCCTCTTTGATCCACATTGTCCAGAGGCGTTTTCATTTAAGACTTGACATACCACATACCACTCTACTGTATGTAAGCTGTGTTTGCAATTACCAGTTTATTAGGCCAAAAGCCAATTTGTACCAAGACTATGAGAAGGAATGTGCGAGGAAATATGGATTTAAGGTCCTGGAGGGAGCATATTTAACCTTCAATAAATAACCTATGTTCATTTTTTTTGTGTAACTTTACAGTAAATTAATTGCAATATTTTGTATAACAGGTATTCCTTGTGTGGTCCACAATTACAATTAACCAGCTTGATAATTACAAATCCTTTTTATTGGATTCATGTTTTGTTTTCTTTTTTTTTGTAACTTATATTTTATTAGTTTTAAAAGAACAACAACAAAAAGAAAACACAACAACATAAATAAGTCTGGGTAGCACAGTCTTATCAATAATTTTGCTTATATAATGTCCATTTTTTCCACTTTTTTTTCATTTGTGGTTCTTGTAGTCTCAATCTGTGTGTTAGTTTTTCCATTAGAAGTATGTCCTCGATCATATTCATCCATAGATCCTTTGATGGTACGTTCATCTTCCCCCAATTCCTTGTTATACATTTTTTTTTGCAGCTATCAACATCACCTTTACCAAATATTTATCGTATTCACGTATAGTGCCATCACCAAAGTTGCATAAATAAAGAATTTCAGGTTTCTTTGGAATTGTGTGTCCTAATACTTGACATAGGACATTGCAGATCATTTCCCAATATTCCGAAAGTTTTGAACATTTCCAAAAAAACATGAGAATGGTCAACATCCATCTCCCCGCATTCTCTCCAACATTCCTGATGCCTCTGGAACTGTTTACTTTTAAACTTGGGTGGAATAAAAAATCGTATAAGATTTTTCCAGGCAAATTCCCTCCATGTCCGAGAGCTAGTAGTTGTATGATGTAATTTCCACATGTTTAGCCAATCTATATCATCAATTTCTATGTCAAATTCTCTTTCCCATTTCACTTTTACATAGTAAGTTGTTTGCTTATTGAGATTTATTAAGGCTTTATATAATGCTGAGATTATCCTAATAGGGTTCATGTTTTATTTACAAAATAAAAGTTCTCTTCTATTAATTTTCTTATATTCCATGAGTGTTATTGTTTAAAATAATTTCACTGTATTAATATCCCAAGTAGTCATCAAATTCATCAATATGAAACTAATTTATTCATAAAACATGATAGTTTAATGACCACTAGTTTTTTTTTTTAAACTCAACAACAAACAAAAAACTATTCACTTGCCACAGATGTCTCTACTCGGCACAGTTGTCTTTATTTTATGGTTGTTTTACTTAATAAAATATTTGGGATCATGTGATAGGTAGGTGTACATATCTATTGTGTGGGTACAATTTGCATAACAGAATTCAAACTCCACCTGTCGCAATTTGTTTATTTACATCATCTCTCTAAGAATGGCTGATAATAAAAGATCATAAAAGACTGATACACAATGAACATGAAAATGCTTTTATTTACAAGGGCAATGGATTCACACTCAGCAGGTGAACACGTGAGCAGATCAAACTTCTCCAAGATTACACTGGTCAACAACAAATTTATTGTTGAAGTTTTTTGAGCTGATTTAGGATAATTTTGGTGTGCTGAATCCAAAAATCACATTAATTTTGCTCAATCAGGTCAACTTTCTGAACTATGCTACATATTGGCTTTTTAACATTTTTGCTTACATTTATGGGCATTTTCACATCATATGATACAAAATTCTTTCATATTTCTTGCAATAAACGAGTTCTGAAGATTTTACTTTTGCCAATTTATGATTGTTTTTTTCTAATATTACAGGTGAATGAAATGGCTTTGACTAGAAGATCTTGCAAAAATAAACCTGACGTATTCTGCTACATCTGTGGTGAATACATAATAAATAATAAATACATCCTGTTAGAAAATGATTTTTTTTCTCTTAAAACCTATTTTGGGTGAGAACTATATAAAAAATCAACTGATAAAGTCACAAAAATATAATCAATTTTGTGAGAAGATCAAATTTTTCAAAATCAAATTAGCAAAAAAACCTGACCTGATTGAGAAAAACAGATGTCATTTTTGGATTTAGCGGTGCAAAATGGTCCTAATTCAGTTGAAAAAACCTAGACAACTTGCAAAAAACATTTTTTTGTAACCCAGTGTTATCAATGCTGAGGTTAATGTAATAATGTTTTTCTATTTTTGTTCCTTTTGGCTGATTTATGAGGTTCAACATTCTGTTAATTCAGAACTTTAACTTTTACCCACTGTGTCTTCCAAAAACATTAAAACACTCCTGTTTGCCTTTTACAGTATTGATATTTCAAGTTTTGTGAATTTGCTAATCATGTTTTAATCTAATTTGACTTAATTTAATTAAATTTTAACATTTCATTTGGCTCACACTACTAAAATGCTATAGTTTGACATCAGCATCTATGTGTCAAATGAAAAATAAATATATCTCAAATACTAAATGCATTAGTGTTTGGTCCAAATCCACTTGAAATAATTAATTACAAATGACTATAATATGTCTTTAAGTCATGTTTGTTGTACACAAGTCATTTGTAAATGCATGTAAATGTGATGAACCAAGGGCGACACGGTGGTGCAGTGGTTAACACTCGTGCCTCACAGCAAGAAGGTCCTGGGTTCGATTCCAACACCAGTCGACGGGGGTTGGTACCTTTCTGGGTGGAGTTTGCATGTTCTCCCCGTGTCTGCGTGGGTTCTCTCCGGGTACTCCGGCTTCCTTCCACCATCCAAAGACATGCACTAATAGGTTAATTGGTTAATCTAAATTGCCCATAGGTGTGAATGTGAGAGCGATTGTTTGTCTCTATATGTTCAGCCCTGCGATGAACTGGCGACTTGTCCAGGGTGTACCCCGTCTTCTCCCCTATGTAGCTGGGATAGGCTCCAAGTGACCCCCGTGACCCTAGTGAGGATAAAGCAGGTTCAGAAAATGAATGTGATGAACTATTTTTGTTCACAATCTAAAACATGAAATATAAAAATAATCATTTGAGATGCTCGATGAATATTTGAAATGTTCAAAACACAATACATTTTAGAAGCTCTCAGATACACTGCAAAAATCAAACCACCAAGATAACTACCGAGATTATTTTCACTTGTTCCAGTGGCAGATTTTTTTTTTTGCTTGAATTAAGCAAAAAAATCTATTGTATAAAAAGTAAGCTCTTATATATCACTGAAAAGTTACTCTTTAGGTGCTTATGTCTTATTTTAAGTGTGATGAGATATTTTTACTAGAAATGAGAAAAATACACTTGGTAAGATTTTGATTTTTGCAGCGTACGCATGAAATCCTATGAAAAATGAATGCAGGTCCCATGTTGTGCATCATAAGGGCTTTGCTTTGTGCATCAAATGGTTAAGCAGCCCTTTTTCCAGGCAGTGGACAGTGGAAGGGTTTAAGTATCCCATTGGCTGTGATCAGTGGAGGGGGTACAACATGTAACCAGTAAAGATGTTCAGTTCCAGGTTTGAACACAGCTTCCTCCCAGAAACCAGCTTTAAGTAGACCTGACCTCCTGCCTCCATCTAACACAACCTGAGGACACGCAGCGCAACAATACATGGATCCTAACAAAGTACAATCAGGATCACAATGCACAGTTATCAGAAGTGTAACTAAAATCTAATAATGTGAGTCTTGACATCTTTATATTTTATACACCGGGTACTCTTTCCGCTTTGCTCTGACTTAAACTGTGTGCCCATGTGGAACACATGACTGCCGGTGTTTCTCCACCTTACTCCAATACTTCCGTAAAAATGGCTGTCCGGTTAAATCCGGGCTGCCCCAGAGGGGGGTCGCGTATTTAAATTAACTCACCAGTTATGTTTCGGATGGAAGGACCAAACCAGGAGAAATGGAAGAACTCACCAAAGAAAAGGTCTGAGGTTTTAAAAAGTTAGAACAATAGTTTGGTTTATTGCTTCAGGCAAAAACAGGAAAAGGATACAAAAAGGAAAGAAGTCAGTTATCAATTAGTCTAGCATCAAACACACTATTCGTCTCCCCCTTGTCTCATCTCATCATCACATTTTATTGTCTTCAGTCACCTGGAAGACTTCCATATTTGGTACATAATCTCAATGATTGGTTGAACACTTGTTGCTGGGTAAAACATGTCACAGCTTACGTCAATAACTCCACGTTAGCTAATTCTAACAAAAAACACATTAGAAAGTTCACCTGAGTTAATCACACCTCAGTTTGATATTTGCACCAACAATTTAGCTTACACTGCATAGTTAAACCACAAAGAGTTTCCGTAAGTACGTCTAGTTCTAAAACTTGAGCACTTCTTGACCACAGAAAGTCCCTAAGTTCATAATCAAGATGAACTCAGCTCGCTTTTACCACAAAGCTGCAAGACAAGATCTTTTTCTGACCTTTTCTCTGAGTTCAGCGCACACGAACCTGACCTGACACTGACGGTTCAGTACAAAGGAGGACACATCTGCAAAAATAAAAGATCCTTCAAGCAAAACCACCTGCAACATTACTTTTTGTCTTCTCCCTTTTGGTTCATGATGTATGATGCATGATATTCACCTGACATTGTAGAGCAAAATTTAAAGTCACATTCAACTGCCATTTAACACGATCTGTATCACATGAGAAAAGTCAGTTTACAATTGTTTTATCGGAGTGGTACTGTCTCCATGATCTTCTTGATTATTCTCCCACACACTGGCTGCTGACTTCCCATCTGTCATCATCTGGACCTAGAAAACAAACATGTTATGAAAAGAGTATGTAGTCCTGTGTCAGATAAATGAATTACTAAGTCCAGTCTTCCAGGTTTGTTTACTTTGTGGTAAAGGTGACCGTTGTCATCCACAGATGAATAGATTGTGAAGGAAGCAACATAAACACCCACATGAGGAGCAGTGAAGCTACCTGGAGGAGATAGTGAGATAAGAATAGACAAATAAATGAACAACACTTGAAGTCATTTTAATTGAAAATAGTTGATCTATACAGGGTGTATAAAAAAAAACTATACATTTTGAAAAATTACCCCCAGTTCCTCATTTGGTAATTTTTGGAATTTTCTTATATGGACTTCTGTAGGTAGGAGATTGGTGGATATTTGTCCAAATTTACAGACCCTGGTTTTCATGCATGAGCGAGCAGGGGCAAAATTGTGCAATCCAAATTAAAACTGGTTTGCGCGAAGTAGCGGTGGGATTTAAATCCAATCAAAGGTCATGGGAGGGGGCAATGGGCATCCATCTTGTTTTCCACAAAATTGCCATCTCATAATGTGTACAGCCTTGTTGATAGTGATGGGACTTTTGGCTCTTTGAAAGGAGCTGTTCAATCAGGAGCAGTTCAAAAGACTGGCTCTTTTATGTTTTTTGCATTATTTTGAAACACCAATGTTTTAATGACTAAATAGGCTACATGTGATGATTGACATGACATTTTAAAGGTGTTTAATTGGTGCGGCAGTAAATACTATCTTACCGTAAAAAAGAATAGCTAGTTCAAATGTGTGGGCTAAATCCATGACATGAGAGGTGACATTAGGCAAATGCTGGAATTTGACCAAAAACATCCCGGTACATTATGTGGACTAGTCTGTAGCCTAAAAATGAAGAGGAAAATAAAACATTTTCTTATGAAATAACATTTTATTCTCCTCAAAACAAGAACAATAAATGTGTGTAAAGATATGGAAAAAATTGCACAAAACACAACAGTGATTAATCACTGCAATTACAGTACTTAAATACCTAAAAAACTGTAGTGCAAATAAAATACTTCAAGTAAGATTGCAAAATACCCGATATCTCTAATGTAAATATCAAAATGATACCACATCAGGAGTTCTCTCACTTCTACTCTGTATATAAAGCCAGTGCCTCCCCAGTGACGCTAAATTGACAGGCAATCGGACACTCCCTCCTTAAAAAATAAAAATAAAAAAATGAACGGCTCTTTACAAAGACTCGGTTCCCATCGTTCTTTTCAAAGAGCTGTTCAAAAGATTCGATTCGTTAATGAACGTCACATCACTACTTGTTGAATGCATCTGAAACTACATGTAGGTGTTGCTTATCATTGTCTCCGACTCGAATTTACCCTGACGTGCATACATAGGAGGTCGGCACCCCCCAGATTCCAGCACCTGTCTGCACATGAGAATGCATGTTGCAATAACAGGATGTCTACAGCCTGGGAAGTGGAGATCCATCCTGCCACTCTCATCTTTCCGTATCTCCCTCCATCCCATTTCCACACCTTAAACAAGCTGAATTAACTTTGAAAGGCAGGAACAGCTGCCGTTAGTAAAGACATGAAATTGACATGGTGGCCAAAGTGTTAATGCTGTACCCTGGCGATTTTGTGGAAAACAAGATTGTCCTCTCCCATGACCTTTGATTGGATTTAAATCCCACCGCTACTTCGCACAAACCAGTTTTAACTTGGATTGTGCAATTTGCCTCTGCTCACTCATGCATGAAAAGCTGGGTCTGTAAATTTGGACAAATATCCACCAATCCCCTACCTACCGACATCCATAAAAGAAAATTCAAAAAATTATCAAATGCGGAACTGGGGGTAATTTTTCAAAATGTATAGGTTTTTTATACACCCTGTATACTTTCAGAGGTAGCCTGTGTGTGTTTCCTACAAAGGGCGGGGTTAAACCCATTGCTGTTGTTCAAGGTGACGACACCGTAGAAAATTGGAACATTAGTACTGAAAGGGTCCAAGCAGTGTTCATTAGATCCAGGACTTGGAACAGCAATATCTGGGTTTGTTGTGTCTTTGAAGGTGATCCTTCTGTTATCTGAGAGTCTGAAACAGAGTAATTTATTTTACAAAAAGCTTCATGGAGCAAAAACATAGAAAGCATCCATTCCTGTTTGCTGTATGCAATGACCAGCTGACACATTACACAGCAATATATACTGGTGTAACGCTGCCTTCATGTACTTGAATTCGAAATTACAAATGTGTTGTGTTCGAATGCTTTTTTTGTTGTAGTGAAATAAAAAATGGCTGACACACAAGTTGTTGTAACCTCCTACTTGGGTAAAATAGTTGTGGACATGTTAACACGTTAATTCATTTGCTACAGCATTTGTTTTTGCAATTGTGTGTACTATTAACGTGCAAAAGCATCAGCTAACAGCAGCAGATCGTTAATAATACCATCATTCATGATGTATTCCTTACAAGATTCTAATAGTTTTGGATTTTTCATTATAGTTTAGTTTCATTTAGCTTTGACTTTTTTTTTTCTCCAGTTCATTCATTCATTCATTCATTCATTCATTCATTTTCTGAACCCGCTTTATCCTCACTAGGGACACGGGGGTCGCTTGGAGCCTATCCCAGCTACATAGGGGCGAAGGCGGGGTACACCCTGGACAAGTCGCCAGTTCATCGCAGGGCTGAACATATAGGGGCCGTTTACACGGCGTAGGATTCAGACGACTCCGGGAAGATTTCATGGCGGATTAGCCTTCTGTTAACATGGAAACGGTGCCTAGAGTGCCTGAATCCGGAAACTTTTGATACCAGGGTCCAGGGTGGAATGTTATCGATACGCTCCGCATTTCAGCTCCGTGTTAACGCGAATCGTAACGTTCCGGGGTAAAATATGACGTCACTGCATGCGCGCGCAGCCAAGAACCGCCAGTTAACCCACTCCAGGCCAGTTGGTGGCGGTAATGCGCCTCCAAGCTGGTTTGCCAGCCTCTATGACACAATAAAGCTGCAGAAAAAGAAGGAACAACCACAACAACAATGGCCGGTTTCAGAACAACATACGTGCTGCTAACTGTGCTCAGCTCATCTGTCCAGACAAAGAAATCCTGCGCCTTTGTACGACCACTCGCCATTGTTGTTTGTAAATAGTGTTGTCCGCCTCTTCTTCTTCTCCTCATTTAAAGGCTGTCTAAACCGGAAATCGTTTGTGCGCAGGCGCGTGTTTTACCGCCACTGTTTCACTACAGCTCTACATCGCCAGCTACTGGTCTGGCATGGCCACTACAGCGTATTCAGCCGTCCTCGCGGACTCATGTTAACGCAGATCGTGATCATAGCGGCTTCGTCTTAACGGGGAATGATTTTATAACGCAAATGAGAAATCTTTGCGGAGTGTTGCCGTGTAAACGTACCCATAGAGACAAACAATCACTCTCACATTCACACCTATGGGCAATTTAGATTAACCAATTAACCAATTAGTGCATGTCTTTGGATGTGGGAGGAAGCCGGAGTACCCAGAGAGAACCCACGCAGACACGAGGAGAACATGCAAACTCCACACAGAAAGGTCCCACCCCCCGTCGACTGGTTTTGGAATTGAACCCAGGACCTTCTTGCTGTGAGGCACGGGGGCTAACCACTGCACCACCGTGTCGCCCCAATTCTCCAATTCAGTTTGTTTTAATTTGTTTTTAGAGCAGGTTTGATAGTTTTTATTAGGTTTTTTTTTCTAAATGCTTAGTTTTATTTATTTTTTTTATACATCTTTTCTCTTCTTCTCTGTCGTATTCAAATAAATCCCAGACAGGACTCTGCTGCTTTCTCTCAACTTTAGTCTCCATGTTTCCAGGTAGAGTGGGGACCAGAAGACGACTGGAAACCACAAGTGACGGACCGTTAAATATCATATGGTGCCGCTAGATAAAATTGCTAGAGTGAAATAAATTGATTTTGTATCAATCCGACGTTGACAAAGACGAAAACGAAGGGAATTTTATCCATAATTTTTGCACGTTTTAGTTAGTTTTGTAAGCACACGATACAGTTTCAGTTATAATTTTTTTCTTTTTCTTTTATTTCAATTAACGAAAATGTTTTTACAATTCTAGTTTTCGTCATTTCGTTAGTTTTCATTAACGATAATAACCTTGATTCCTTGTTGCTCTCCACCATGTTGAAAAGTACAAAGGTTATTTTATCTCTGTAGCTCATGTATCAAATTTTCTTCCCCCAGATTTCCAGTGGAAAATATGGCATTAGGGGGCGTTCATGTGCAATTTCTGAGTGTGCAACTGGCATTTACCATAATTCCCATTGCATGTGAAGGCAGGATTAAGCCTCCATAGATGTGATTACTTGAAAACGTCTCTACTTCACAATTGCAATGCTGTAATTTCTTCATATAAATGTATCATACATGTTAAATATTGCTCTTTTGTGTCATACATCTCTTTGGCTGCACAGCAACAGTTAAGCTGACGAGTGAAAGTACAGTCACAGTTGGTCAGATCGGACTGGAAAAGCATCCACAAAAACTTAAGGACGAACTTAAGGCTGGCTAGCTAGCTAGCTAGCTAGCTAGTTTGCTAGATAGATAGATAGATGTTACAGTATGAAATGTAAAATCGGGCTTTTACGTGGCCTAAGAGGCACAGTTTCACCCACAGGAGCAAAACAGGTACAACAGGCATCTAAAAAGCATTTCTTTCATCAAAAGTCACTTACATCAGAGAAGTTTAATGCTCAGTGCAAGATCATTACAGGGTGGGGAAGCAAAATGTACAATATTTTGAGGCAGGGATTGAAAGACAGTGTATGACCAATTAGTTTATTGAAAGTCATGAGAATTTACTTGCCACAAGAAAATTGACATAATAGAAAATGTTTTTATTCTATGTGTCCTCCTTCTTTGTCAATAACTGCCTTCATACGCTTCCTGAAATTTGCGCAAGTGTTCCTCAAATATTCGGGTGACAACTTCTCCCATTCTTCTTTAATAGTATCTTCCAGACTTTCTCGTAATAGTTTTGCTCATAGTCATTCTCTTCTTTCCATTATAAACAGTCTTTATGGACACTCCAACTATTTTTGAAATCTCCTTTGGTGTGACGAGTGCATTCAGCAAATCACACACTCTTTGACGTTTGCTTTCCTGATTACTCATATGGGCAAAAGTTTCTGAAAAGGTATGGATAATAGTGTTAGGTATGATTATGACATCAATATATGTTTGGTTTCAAAACAATTGACGTAGTGCCTGCTGAGAAAAAACAACTAAATGTTCATTGTAAATTTTGCTTCCCCACCCTGTAAATACAAGTACATTTTAATTACAGCATGCTTATGAATACTTGGCTTTATAAAAAACTTTATGACTTCCTGAATGGCAACGCAGAACTTTGAAGGCACTTGTTCAACTAGACTGTGTGATACAGTATAATTAGTGGATGGACAAACTGTGATGTCACTCTACAGGCAGAGCTGCAGGTCATGGGTGAGCTATTGCTAAGCACCAGCTTCCTGACTAAACCAAAGCACAGAAGTTTGTCAGGAAAAAATACATGTGATCAAATAAGAAGAAACTTCAGTAGTCAGACTCAGCAGGTGAGTCATCAGCTGTGTAAACTATGCAAACTATAAAAATATAACACTGGGCAGGTACGGATCAATATTCATTCATTCATTTATTTTCTGAACCCGCATTATCCTCATTAGGATCACGGGGCTTACTTGGAGCCTATCCCAGCTTACTACGGGCGAAGGCGGGGTACACCCTGGACATGTCGCCAGTTCATCGCAGGGCTGAAGATCAATATTACGCTTACAATAA
Organism: Sphaeramia orbicularis; assembly: GCF_902148855.1. Lineage (NCBI taxonomy): Eukaryota > Metazoa > Chordata > Actinopteri > Kurtiformes > Apogonidae > Sphaeramia > Sphaeramia orbicularis. Next base: position 10,405,572 of record NC_043969.1, on the reverse strand, counting down.
ATTGTGTGATTTTGTGCAAGATTGATGAGAAAAGTGCAAGCCATATTTTACATTTTAAAATGTAAAAGAGTATTAAGTTTTCAAATGATGTGCACATTAACCCTTTCATGCATGAATTGTGAGAACCTTAGTCAAGATTTTTTTCTTCAGTGTTTTTATTCCTCCTTAGGCATGAAGAGAAACAATGTGATCAAGTTTTTTTTCCTATAGAGTTACAAAAATATCCATGCGTTTAAATTTGTGAAGAAAAGAAACGTGTGTGAAACCCAATATCAGAAACTGATATGAAAACAATGAAATAAAACCATTTTTAATGCTGCTAATCTGATGTTTTCTCACATTTTAACATATTCTAATGCTAGTAATTACTCACTTCATGGAGATAATATGCAAAAAAAAAACCTTCTTGTCTAACAAATAACATTTGATTTACACTAAAACATGTTAGTGCAGATCAGGTTTATCAAGAACAGCAAAGTTACTGTAATGGTATGAATGTCAGGGTATGAGGTGGTGCGTAAGTGTCCACTGTGTTGGCTGATATGGAACTAAAACAACAAAATCCATGAATATACAAGAGAACAGCTGGAGAATAACTGTCCACTGTAGTGACTTATGCATGAAAGGGTTAAAGTCAAATACAGTTTTACCTTTTCTGATGGAGGTATATTTACTGGTACCAGCTCGGAGCTTTGGCACCTGGACCAAACTGTGTCATGACATAAGGGGGGTGGTGGGGGTCAGAGGCAGACTAGATTTTATGCTTTTTTTTTTCTTGAGCCCATCAGTCATGAGCTCTTAGAACTGTCCTTGGCTACCAGCTATGGCTCAGGTGGTAGAGCGGGTCATCCAATAACCGAACGGCTGGTGGTTCGAATCCCACCCTGGGATCCTAGTCAGTCCGTTGTGTCCTTGGGCAAGACACTTCACCCTTCTTGCTTGTAGTGCAGGGAGTAAAGCAAAAATTTTTCATCTGACTGAAAATTTTCTTCTGGTCAAAACCATTGCCCACTATTAAAAATGATGCAATACAATACTACTATAGCGTACAAGTTTATATAGTCAAATTTGGCAATACTGTAAAACACACTGAATGGGAGAGTGTACAAGTGTAGAAGATTAGTAACATGGATAGAAAAAATGTCATGAGTGGTATTGGTGGGTGGTCTGGGGGTCCTCCCCCAGAAAATTTTTGAAGCTTCAGGTCAATTTTGGTGCTCTCTGGTTAATTTTAAAGAGTATGAAAACCTTTGAAGCAAGTGAAAATAATAACTAGAAGAAAACCTTACTGCAAAAAATGAGTGAAAAACTTTTTATTTAACAATTTAGGAACTCCTAAAACATAACTCCAACTCCAACAGCACATGAATTTTGGGGAAAATGTCTGTGTAAATGTAACCCTAACCAACTAATCTTTTATTTTTTCTGCTTTTATATTTATATATATTTATATATTCCGTTACAGATACTCTCTGAGGATATTTAAAATACAGTGGCTTTGCAAATACCAAGGGTGTTACTCACTCATTCAATTTTATCTTCGTACTGTACCACACAGATAGAAATAAGATGCTAAACGGGTCAAAATAAAGCACTTATGCAGTCGGGCGCGTAACCGCGTAACCGCGTAAAGCCGCGGCGCGCACAGCCGCACGCATGGGAAGGGCACATACACACAAACACACACACTAGTCATATACCGGCGAAAGGAAACAAGCTATGAACCCAAACATGAAGGTACATGTAGATCAGTTCTGTCTTCTTCCCTTTTCGCTGTGGTTCTTTCATAATGAAAGCTACTTGTTAGCACTAAAGTTAGTCTGGAGGCTGAACTTCGGTAAAGCTGAACTTGTCCATGTGTTTCTGAGGCACAGAATGAGCAGCGTTTCCTTCCAAAGATAAATAGTCATCAATCTCTCCTCCCGACATAAAAATAAATAAGTCATCTTATTATCATCACTGTTAAACCTATCAGCCCCCTGTGCGTGGTGTGCCTGTGTTAAACACCTGCAGATTCTGGACAGCAGACCCAGGACAGGATCGCGACTGGACTCCGTGAAACACGTGGGGAAGTTACTTCAATATGACTTTTTCCCCCCTCAATTTTTCCATTTGACGGAAATCCGTCATGGTGACAGAGAACTTTAATCCCTGTTCTAGTGCCACTCACACTGGTGTATGAATGTTTGGTGGTGGTCGGAGGGGCCATAGGCACGATTTGGCAGCCTGCCGCAGATACACGTGTAGTTTACCACCAATAGAGGGAGAATGTGGGAGCAAATGAATGAGTCAATATTGCAATATTGTAAAGCGCTTTGGGTGTGCCTAGAAAACCACTATAAAAATCCAAATCATTATTATGTCCTCCAAGGAATGGTGGATGTTATGTTTTCATCGGCAAGATAAGCAAGATTAGCAAGACAACTCAAAAAGTTATGGACAGATTTGGATGAAAATTTCAGGAAATGTTGATACTGGCACAAGGAACAAATGATAAAATTTTGGTGGTGATGGGGGGGGGGGGGGGGGGGGGGGGGGGCACAACACTGATCTACCTTGCTGGAGGTCTGCGCTCTCTGAGTGGTTTTTTTTAGTTATTATTAATATTACTCTTCTCCCCTTTATGGTGCCCCTGTTATACACACCTCTCAGTCACAGCGGAGATCAATGCTTTCTATTGACCTAAAATGTGATTAAAAGTGAAAAAGTTTAACCTTTTCATGCATGAATTATGACAACCTTAATCAAGATTTTTTTTCCTGAGTGTTTTTATTCTTCTTTAGACATGAAAAAAAGAATGTGATTGAAATTTTTTTTATGAACCTATTATTCATGGAGTTCCAAAAATGTCCACTCAGCTTGACCTCAGGCGTTTAGTTTTTGAAGCAAAGAAACACGTATTTACTGATATATTGTGTGAAAACTATGAAATAAAAACATTTTTAATGCTGCTAATCTGCTGTTTTGTCACATTTTAACATATTATAATACTAATCATTACTCACTTCATGGAGATAATTTGCAAAATAATAACAACAACAACAACAATAATAATAATAATAATAATAATAATAATAACCTTGTAATTGCAGTTTAATAACAATAACAAGCAATTCATTTACATTCAAACATGTTACTGCTGATCAGGTTTATCTAGAACAGCAAACTTACAATAAGGGTATGAATGTCAGTGTTTGGGATGATGCATTAGTGTCTGCTGTTTTGGCTGATATGGAACTAAAACAACAAAACCCATGAATATACAAGAGAACAGCTGTAGAATAACTGTCCCCTGGAGTGACCACTATGCATGAAAGGGTTAAAGATGGATCAGATCCCTTTTTGCAGAGAGAAACCCAGTAGGGGTCCTCTATTGGACTCCACCCCCCTGTCAGTGATATCACAACTTTAAGAGACCTCTGCACTGACTTAATTTAGGGCCTGAGGTCTTGGCCCCTTCACTCTAAATAATACAGTTGTTTCCACACAAATACTGGAACTTGACACACAATGACCACAACATGTGACTTATGTACCGACCCCCTGAACCAATTCTGCTAAACTACAAGCACAATTCCTACTTAACGCTTAATTTGCAGTTCTAAAACACAATTTTTTTCCAAAACACTACACATAATTCTATGCATTTGGCACAATTTTCATAGAGAAAATCACTCGTTTTCACTAGGAACACACTGTTTTTCAAAATTCTAAAGTGAATTGCCCTCCTATGCACACTGACTAATCACATGGGCAAACACGTCACACACTTTTACAATTAACAATCAGAGCTTTAGCATGAAAGGGCAACAGGTGAGCTCCTCTGTTTTGGATGTACACCACTGTATGTGCAACTTTGTGTTGACTGAGATGTACACTGTGTATATTGTTTTTGTGGGAAAAACAAAATATTACAGAAATTGTTACCGTGTATCTGTGTGTTCTGGATATAAAAACAATATTCTAACATTTTTTACAACACACTTATGTACTGTCTGTAGTAAGTGTAACACTGAGCAAAAAAAAGGCCTAAGACATTATGTTGAATGGAAAAGAAGTGTTTTCCATTCATCATAGTGTTTTACATTGAGCACATCACATCAGTGTTCAACTGGTTCTTATAAATGTCTATTCTTACAGTGGTTTGTATGTGTCATCTGAGAACAAAATACCATTTTACAGTTTTTTTCAAATGCTTACACACAATTTCAAAGCTCTCTCTGTTTTTCTCAAAGCTCTACACGCAAATTCAATTATTGCTCAAACGAAATTCAAAAAGTGCCCTATCTCTTGCAAAATGAAAGTTTTCAAAATATTCTAAACATATCTCAAAAGCAAGCCTTTGTCTCACATCATAAACACATTTTCCATAGTATTATATACTTATGTATATCATTCACACTCTGTTGCTCTAAATCTAAAGCTCCTTTGTTTTTATGGATTTTTTTATATATTGCCATATAAGAGTGAAAATACAGTAACATGCAAATAGAACTCAACCCAAGCAATATTGGAACCAAAAATATTTAATTTTCTGAATATATCAGTTGCTGTTGTGAATTCAGTTTTGTACAGCACATAAGAAAAAACAAAGCAAAGTACACCAACCACCACATATGGTGGTACAGCAACCAAAAAACAGAGATTTGTGTGAAAAAGAGTGTGTGTGTGTGTGTGTGTATACACACCAACAACAAAACAACATCACTGCACCATCATGCGCTTGTCAAACACACAGATGTTAAACAACAGGCAAAAACCAACACAGCTGCACTGGCCAAAGGAAGGAATGATGGCTGTAAAAAACTGTAGATTTTGTAATTACTTAGATCAATAAGTCAGCTTACCAACAGCGAGTGCCATTCCATGTAAAATCGAACAAGTAATTTCCTGGAATATTATTAACATCTTTTTACTCTTCAAGAGTATTCCACGATGTTCCACATCAAAGGTGAATGGCTCGATATGCTCAAGTGCGAATACACCACTCCCTAAAATGAAAAGAATGTAAACATGAAGCTATTCCACTGATTTAGCCCCTTTGTTTTACAGTTAATCTCCTCATGGCTTACTTTGAAAAAAGTTAGATAGAAAATTCCATGTAGTTACACAGGGAGGAATAATGATATTAGTAGGTAGTCGGAGTAACAGACAGGACTATGATTGCAGTCATAGGAGGTAGAATCTGTCTGTCCAGTAGGTGCAGCAGGAGGCAGTAGTACAGTGAGCAGTAAATAGTTACAAAGACAACCCTATTTGATGTAGTACATGTTACAGTGGAATCTGAATTTGATATTTCTGTTGAATAATAAATTATGAAAAGAGGGCTGAGGTCACCCTGTATTGGCAAGGAACATTAGATGGGTAAGCTGATATGTACCATGACAACAAATAAAATGTTAAAAGAAGAAGTTTAAAATGCCTCAGCCACTATATATTTAACTTGAAGTCTGTCCTGTGATCTTGGAGTAATGCCTGCAACAATCAGGAAAAAACTTCAGTAAAACAACAAATACGAGCTAATTTCTCTAGATAAAAACATTAGCTGGCTAACTAAAATATAAACACTGCTGAGAAATTCATTATGATTGGTACAAGTATCTAAAATGATAAATGTTTCACCCTGGGGTGAAATGACAAAATGTGAAGACCCCTAATTCCTAACATGACATACCTTTAAATGCATTGATTGTTCATTGCTCAATGAAGGCTTTGTCTGTGCCTGACAGTATGTGGTCTTTGGCATCCTGCTCAGGTTTTCTTTTTCCTCCTTCTCTCCATCTTGACAAAAAAATAGAGCATAATGAGTATACAGTGCTTAAATGTTGATTACACCAGATTGTATCAGTAAATTACTGCCCACCTACTTATATGCTTATACCAGGAATACAGAGTCCCATGCCATTATTTAGGATCTGTGAAGCAAAATCATCTGCAAACAGAACATTTAAGTTTGTGTCCCCTCTGTCATCTGTCAGTCCAGCTGCTGACCGCTCTGTGGGGACGCATGACGTTCACATCAGGGACAGAGGTAGGTAGAGTAGCCAATAAATGTATTCTGTTAAAACTAGTGTTACTGAACAGTGAACAGTAACTTTAGTAGAAGTAAAGTAAGTAATTTAAAAGAACTAATTGAGTAAGAGTGCAAATGCATTAGGTGAAGTGAACACACACCTGAGTTCCTTTATAACAAAACATTGTCCCCTGAAGATATTCTTCCACATACATCATACAGGTATTCCCAGTCTGTGCCTGCCTAGTATGATCACAAAATATTATGTTACTCTATTTTATTAAAAATAAAATCTCATCCAGCTACATATACTGTACATATACATATACATGTAGCTGGGATAGGCTCCAAGCGACCCCTGTGACCCTAGTGAGGATAAAGCGGGTTTAGAAAATGAATGAATGAAAATCTCATCCTTTGGTAGTTATCCTGTAATTCTCACTATGCTTTAGGAAATAAATAAGCAAATCTTGCATATAAGACTTCTGTTGTTCAAAAAGTAAATTTAAGGCCTTTGCACATGTTTACATGCTCTTTAAGTTCAGTCATCCCAGCACAGATTTTTACAGAAGTAATTTAATGACTTTATTTGCTTAACTGGGAGATGAGGCTGTGATGTTTCATCATCATATATTGAAATAATGTGTGCTTCCTGTTTTACCTCAAACTAAGGACCATCTGAGGTTCAAACATCATATCAGTTACGAGCACTAAAAAAGTACTTTGTCTTATTTAGAGTGAATAGTTTGGTCCGTGCTTTTCTCCCTCTCCTCATCAGGCTGATGACCGACCGTCAGCTTGAATGTTTATATGAGCAGACAGCAGCAGCTCTGAAGCCTGACACACACCAACAGACACACCTGCACTTTTCTGAGGTTATAGATTCATACAGCGTGCACTGTTAATTGTTTGTTCTTCTGTATATATTAGCTCTTATAGCAATTTGAAAGTGATACTGCTGCTGCTCTGTGCAGAGTTATTGAATGGTGTGGCTGCACCAGCAGAGCTGGGACCAGCTGGTATCCAACGTCCTACCCATGTGCATGATTGCATTAAATAACTAGAAAAGCACTCGGAGAGTGAAGGCCTCCGCCAAGGCAGATCAGCCCCCCCCCCCCACCCCCCGATCGTCACCAAAATTTAATCATTTGTTCCTTGTGCCAGTATTGACATTTCCTGAAATTTTCATCCGAAAACGTCCATAACTTTTTGAGTTATCTTGCACACGAACAGACAGACAGACAGACAAACCAACGCCGGCAAAAACATAACCTCCTTGGCGGAGGTAATAACAGACCTAGGAACAGCTGACAACCTGCCTCTTAACAGGATGCAAAGACATTTATAAAGCAATAAATAAAAGTAGCAGCATTAGTAACACCATTTATTATTGATGTAACAAAGTAAAGATTTTTTTTTTAAAAATCTGCTGAAGTGAGATTGAAAGTATGCTGAAGCAACTTCAAACAGTAAAATTGACCCCAAAAGGTTACTCAAGTAGATGTAACTCATTACTAACCATCTCTGCTGCAAAATGACTGTTGTAACACAATAAATGTATTGATTTTGCAATTATACAGGGTGGGGAAGTAAAATTTACAATGAACATTTAGTTGTTTTTTCTCAGCAGGCACTACATCAATTGTTTTGAAACCAAACATATATTGATGTCATAATCATACCTAACACTATTATCCATACCTTTTCAGAAACTTTTGCCCATATGAGTAATCAGGAAAGCAAACGTCAAAGAGTGTGTGATTTGCTGAATGCACTCGTCACACCAAAGGAGATTTTGCGATAAATCTGTCATTTCTGTGGTTCAGAACAGCTTTGCCAGTGAAGATCTTTTCATCTGAAAAGATTGTTACAATGGAGGACTTTTTCTTGAACCATGTAATAATTTTCTTGCACCTTTCCAATCTCTTTTCCTTCATAGCTGTTGTCAACAAGTGTTTTGGTGTTCTTGTGTAAGATTTTAACTTCAAATCATATTTTACTGCATTTCTAATGGTCTTGTTGTCTACCTCAAGCTCAGTTGCCATTTTTCTCATGGATTTGGTTGGATCCTTTAGGATTTTGGATTTGAGAGCTTTAATAAAAGCTTTTGTACGTTTTTTGTTGCTTCCTCCACTTCCAGACTTTCTCGTAATAGTTTTGCTCATAGTCATTCTCTTCTTTACATTATAAACAGTCTTTATGGACACTCCAACTATTTTTGAAATCTCCTTTGGTGTGACGAGTGCATATATATATATATATATATATATATATATATATATATATATATATATATATATATATATATATACACACACACATACATACATACATACATATATATATATATATATATATATATATATATATATACACACACACATACATACATACATAGATATATATGGACTTCAGAAAACACAGTGGACCGACACCAGCAGATGTCATGGAAGTCCAAATCATCACAGACTGTGGAAACTTCACACTGGACCTCAAGCAACGCAGATTCTGTTCTGGGACCTAAATAATTAGGTTAATTTATTTGTCAATGTTTCTCTTCAGTTTGTTAAAACAGAATACCAGTTTGCCCTCTTGTTAATGTTGCACTTCATATGGAACTTTTTTGTGGTTATTTTTCTGCAGAATGTGAACTGACAGAACAGTGATTTGATTTTTGTTGTTTGTTCAAAACTCCCTTTCAGGGAAAAGTGCAATACTAATGTTTAAAATACTTTAAGTAATATTTTATTTTCTATTTGATTTACAGCAGCAGAATTATATTATTCCTGTTTTCCTATATTCTATTGTCTCCAAAAATTTGTGGAAGAATGTCCAAAAATTCATAAATGCATTAAAGACATTTTGAGGGGTTTTCTTTCTTCCCGTACCGAACTGAAAAAAAAAAAAAAACCGTGGCTTTCAAAAGGAGGATCCGACCGATAGTCGAACCTTGGATCCAGGAGGAACAATGCAGTTTTCGTCCTGGTCGTGGAACACTAGACCAGCTCTATACTCTCCATCGGGTGCTCGAGGGTTGATGGGAGTTCGCCCAATCGGTCCACATGTGTTTTGTGGATTTGGAGAAGGCGTTCAACCGTGTCCC